>NW_004524690.1:3178353-3224420 GCF_000260255.1 Octodon degus
CACAGATTTCGAAGAAAGTGAAAGCAACGGAATTTATGAAAGCTGCACAATAAAGAGAAAACAATGACATACTTCAGTAAATGTGCTGCCAGGTAGTTCCCAGTGCTCCGAGGAGGACAGCTCTCTTCCTGACACTTACGCTGCCCTCCCCAGGCCCATGGACTCTTCTGTCATCCATTCTTTCAGAATTGTTGCTAGAGGGTCTTCCCGTTCCTTTTAAAATACTGTCACAACTTACTCTTTTCACTGGTGCTCAAGTTAAGAGAGATATTTCAGTGCATATTTTATGATTAGACTGCATACATAACTTGTATTTGAAAACTTGAAATTGGAAGGTCACATGATTTTTTATAATGAACTTTTCTCTTAATAGTGAAAGGGTTTTATACTTCAGAGATCATACCTACTTCCCTAGTGGTAAGAAAGATGCTAGGAAATGCAATAAAACTTCTGAGCTCTATGACAGTGAGCCGTACCATGGAGGTGTGTGGCGACACAGCAATCGATGTGCACTGAGGGAACCTGTGACCTGAGAGATTGTTGGGTCAAACTTAGGAATACAAAATGGTGAAAATCAGCAGGCAAATCAGTGCTTATGAAAGAACTGAATTCAGAGAGGAAGGGCTTGCATTTTCCTGGAAACGTTCACTCAGTAGATTGAAGGGTATTCCGCCAATACTGTCTGATCAATAACGATTGTGCTTATGCACACGACGTCTTCCTGCGAGAGACCAGGCTCACTGAAAGATAGTGACATCCAATCAGCGAGTGCCTCCAGGTTCGCTTAACGGTTTCACAGAGCAGTCACAAAGCCAGTCCAAGAATATAAGGTCAGAAACACGTGCCAGCGAGGTGGGCTCTACAGTTTTCAAGCTGTTTCTCCCAAATCTCATTCTTTGTCAGAAAGAGGGAAAACAGCAAGATTATTAAATCTTTATAGTCACACATGTCACAGAGCATAAGATGATGGCCTCATTGCTTTATCAGTGCAGGACACGCTATCCTTTTGGGGCCCACACTTCATGATGGTACTTTAACTAGGCTCCTCTTAAAATGAGAAATTTTCCAATGGTGGCCTTATAAGATCTAAAATGATGGTTAAATTCAAACCAGGCTGAGTTCTTCATCTGAGCTATTTCAGCCAGTGATTTTTTTGGAAAAAGAAAAAAAAACAATTCTAATACCAAATCTGCATTAGCAAGCACTGGGCTGTATAATTCTTTATTGTTTTCTTCAAAAATGTCATTAAACTTTTAATAAAAGTATGATACTTTTAGGACATTCATAATTAATTAGCTGTATTTTTTCATTTTAGATATTTCAATATTGCTCACCCCAGCCATGGAAAAGTGATTATTTATGCCCACTGCATTTATTTCTCCAGTAGTTTAGTTGATTTGGACTAGAAACTCAAAGTACCATTGCAAAGCTGGGTCTTTAACAAACCTTCAACATTTTAAAAACTTATTTGAAAAAAAAGAATAAAGCTGCTTATCATTTTAGCTTATGTGCTTTAGGGTGTCTTTTCAAGATGCGAGTATAAATCATTGTACATAAAATCAAAATAGTTAATATACATTTTCTGGCACTTTCTAGAAATTAGGCATTAAACATAAAACATCTTATAAATTTACATAAGAAAAATAAATGTTTACATTTTAATTATAGCTAGATTACCTTAAGGTAGGATATAACCTGGGCAAGTCCACACTGTTGGGGTGGCGGCAGACCTCACTGGAACTACACATCAGGCCCACGGCCTTGGGGAGGGAAGCCACGCTGCCACGCACACGTGTGGCCTGTGCCCCAATGTACAGATTAAGGCTCTCTGATTTGAAGGAATGAGTCCTGGGCCTACACAATGTAGAAGTACCATGACATTTGTTGAAAATACTGAAAAAGGTTCTGGCGAGTTTCTGAATATTGGGGGAAAAATAGTTCTGACTAGAAAAATAAAGCATTTAAAACTGCCTGCAAGTGCTTCGGGGAAAGGTGCTGATTTGCAGTGCCGACGTGAGAAGGACAAGGCCCCAAGAGACACAAGGGCCACGCTGCCCCAACCCTACTGTCCTGCAGTGTGGATTCCCAGGGCTGACTGGACAGCTCCAGGACGAGGACCAAGGCGCTGCCACCACAGGCTTTTATCTTCCAAACGTGTCTGTGTTGAAGGCCAGTGCCAAGGCCGATGGAGGATTTCCTTGGAACGAGCCATAAAAAACCAGAGGATCTCAAGGGGAAAATGCCGTACATTTTAAAGTTAGTAGCAGAAGAGGAAAGAGAAGAGAGGAAGAAAAACCTGGCTCTTCTGAATGGCAGTATTTCAGGCAAATGGACTGGAGTTCTCATCTGTGGGACGAATCCCTGAAGCTGGGGTCCTCTGAGGAGGGTGAGGGTTAAGACGGAGTTTGTGCACGTGCTGGGGTGTGCCTGTCCCCAGGCAGGCAGGAACACATGCAGGGCAACCAGGCCCGCACCGGAGAACAGTCACAGCAGATGCAGGTGTCTTCAGTTTACCAAAGCAGCATATAGGTAGGTTGATGGCACCTATCGTCCATAGCAGAACTGGCCCCAGATGCTAATTACAAGCTCTCTGGAGAATTCTGCCTTGCTAGAGCCTGGTGACATCCCGGCATTGCTGTAGGTCTCCAATGCTCTCGTAGTCATTTTCCTTAGGGACAAGGCCATGGTGGCCGTTGGTCTCCAGGGGGCCCTTCTCCTCCTCTCTGCTGAGAGTCTGTATTGCTTCATAGTCCGGCTCCTGCTCCTCACTGGGTCTCCCCGCTAGTGGAAGGGCATTGACATTGCTGGGCATTTTCTCAAAGTCTTTCACGGTAGCATAGAGGTCATTACAGGAAGAGGGTGACCTCTGAGGAGTCCCTTGCATAGAGTTGGAGGTGGCCTCTGGTGCTGCAAGTGACTGTCCTGATTTGTGCACCGACTGTCCAGGTTTATTCACTGATGAGTACATGGCTGAGATCTAGAAAACAAAGGGCGAAGTGAATAACCATGCTTCCAGCTGCAGGCTGAGACTCTTCCTTCCCTTTCCAGTGCTAAGCTGCATACTTAGCCCTCATGGGCACCAGTCTGTGTGTGTGTGTGTGTGCATGTGAGCATGTGTGCGAGTGTGAGCATGTGTGTGCATGTGTGTGTTCATTATCTGTACTAATTCTGACTTCATTCCTAGAAATGAAAGACAGACCTTATCCTTAGCTTTGTAAGTAGATCGATCATATTTGCTTGATCCTGTGCAGGCTGAATTCTAGTCTACCGAAGTGACTGAGGACAGCAGGAGGAGGGAGCTCTGGCAGCCCCAGGACATGGCCACACACCAAGCTTTGATCTATCACAATGAGGCTGCATCTGAAGGCCTCCACTGCTTTCCCAAAAAGGACAGAAAACATCTACTGGACCAGTGCTTTTCCAAATGGGAGCTTCCCACCACCAGCAGCAGGACACTGGAATTTACCAGGGGGCAAATGCTCAGCCTCACTCCCACACCTCTGGCTCCGAGACTGCTGGGTGGGAGCCCACAAGGTGATGCCCACTGAGTTGTGAGACCCACTGACTTGGACTACCCCACACTCCTGTGTGAGGGCTGCCGTACATGTGCACAGCCCTGTCAATACTGCATGCTGTATCCTCTTCTGACCTGGAGTATGTTATTGGTTAAAACTCATTTGCACACCAGGCTCAGATTTCTTCTGTGGAAAATTCCTTCTTATCTGCAAGCAGCCAAGTCAGAAATGACATCTGGTGAGTGCTCATGGGACACTTTTTCCCATGCTAAGAGCAGGATCTTTTCTTTTTTTCTTTCTTTTTTTGAGACAGGGTCTCATTATATAGTTCATATTGGCTTGAATTCATTATGAATCCCAGGCTGGCCTTGGACTCAGGGCAACTCTCCTGCCTCTGCCTCCCAAGTGGTGAGATTACAGCCCATGCCACCATGCCCAGCATGAGAGCAGGCTGTCTTTTAAACACACCTTTGTGACGTTGTTAACATGCTCTGTAAAGCTTTAATATCAAAAGAGATTTCTCAATAACACAGATTAAACATGTGCATTAAGCAGTATCTGAGAATAGCATTATTTTGTTATAAATCGCGGTTGGAAACAAGTAAAGCATACCTTTCTGTACCTCTGTTTATTTATTCACAGTAACTCATTCATTCTAATACCCAGGAAATAAACAAACACGTTTCCTGACAGCTGCCTGGCTCCCAAGTGCCGAGGGGTGCTTTCCTGCTTTCCTATGGCTCATACGCCGTGGGCTCGAGGCCAGTCGCCTGCCCAGGAAGCTGCTGAAGACAGGCCTGCCACACGGTAACCAGCCATTGACACGACAACTCTTCCCAACCCGCTGGAGGCTCTGTTTTTCCAGGCCTTGAGAGAGAAGTCATCTGGGAAGACTCGCCACAGCTACCAACTAAGGAACGGGAGGGTGGGGCTCCCTCTTCCTCAGTGAAGAAAGTGCTCTCAAAATAAAATCTAGAATTTCTTTGGATACAGGAAGAAGACAACAAAATCTGAGGATTTTCACAGTGCCATCCACACCTGTGAAATCGATTACCTAAAAGGTGGTCTGAGCCAAGTAGGAGGATGGATGATAAAGGGGTGAACCCCGATGACAGTGGTCAGGGGATCAGCACAGCAGTTTATTCCTATCCACCATAGCAACAGCACTGGGGACAGATGTGCCTAAAGGTAACCTGCATAGCAGGGACACCTGCTTTGTTTCACAACTTTCCTGCTTGTGGCCCCTGCCATTAACATCCTGCTCCCCTCTCCCTCCCCTTCTTCCTTGGGGGAGAATCCTTAGGCCCTTAGGCCTCAGCACTTGAAAATTACAGGCTTTTTCAGCAACTCATAGCTCAAGACTGACTCTGGGAGGGGACCTCATGTGCACGCATTTGGTGTCCCCAGAATCCTAATTTTCATAAAAGCTTCTCAAGCCCTCTAATATTTCTTTAGAATACTTGTCTTCTACCAATAGGTATCATCTCTAGTTTGGGTACAAGTTGCTCTTTATGCCCTCCCTTTGCTATTTAGCTATTTCAATTTTTTGTCTTTAAAATCTTTCATCTTTGCTACACGTTTGGTGAACTCTTATTGTAGTCTCAAAATTATTCTTTCCTTTCCCCCATTTCTCATCATTTTTATAATTAGCTCTTACCTCCCCACTCTTTTGAACTGGCACAGCAGTATTTAAAGCACAGACCCTGGCTTTAACTGGGGCTTGTCTAACACAACAGGGATATAAAAACAAGTGATTTCTCTATTTCTTTTCTAAAATGAATGTTTGTAAATTATAGTTCTTTATGTTGAAAATTCCTCAATAGTATTAGATGTTTTCATAAACCACAAATACAAGAAGCAAAGTATTTTAACATTTGACATAGAATCTATTCATGACGAGGTATTTCTTTCCAGATTGCCTTTATATTTTACTTCTGTATCCTAAATGGAGTCCTCTGGCTGTAGAAGAGAGACTAGAAGCAGCCGTCAAGGGGAGTCCCTGCAGCAGTGGCAAAGGGTGGCCCAGAGTGGGGGGTGCGTGAGGGTTTGCAGGTGTACTTGCAGGGCACCTGGTGACTGACTGCACATGAGATACTGAGAGAAAGGCGGTGTCAAGGGTGATCCCCAGAGCTTTGGCATGGGACCAGGCAGACCAACAGCAGGTCCATTCCAGGGGAAGGGAAGATACATACAGCAAGTTAGGAAGTGTACCTACAGAAAGCACTTCTGTCCTTGAACTTCTACGTGGGCATCTGTCTTCACATTCTAATATTTAAGTCCTCTACTGGAGGTGAAGGACGTGCATGTGTCTCTGTCTCTGTCTCTGTCTCTGTCTCCCTCTTCCTCTCCCTCCCCCGCCTCGTGGTGTTGTAGGCAGCCCAGTTAGATAGAAATATTATAGGCAGTCAGACAGGGTCAGGCCCTCAAAGGAGATAACACAGAGGACAAGATACTTTACAATTGTGGGAGGGACGGATGCTCCTTCTATGAGCCAGACCTAAAGAGCAAACAAATGCTAACCTCCCTAAAGAATGGCATCCAGGATTGATCATTACTGAGGAAGAATCATTGTCTGAAGGCCACCAGATAAGGTCCTATTTTACATTCATGCCCGCTTGATACGTGACTCGCTACCCCATTTGGTCCTGGGCCTAATCAATTTTACCTGAGCAATGGTGCTTGTAATCCCACTGGTTGACCATAGTTTTGTCCCACCCCACATCCACCTAAGTGAGTTCCCATTCTCTCCACCTTAGCCCCACATGGTTTTACACTATAAAAGTCCCTGGAAGTGACAGCTTCCCAGGGAACTACCCGCTCGGGCCCCCTTCCTGCCCCTCTCTCGGACAGGAACTTTCTTTCTCTCAATAAATATATTCTGCTCATAACCTCAGTTTGTTCCTAAAATTCAATCTTCAGTTTTAGAGAACATGAACTCGTGCAGGTCAGGTTGGGAGATTCTTTTTCCGTATGTCATTTGGAGGTTCTCTGGATTGTTTGGAGGTCACCCACTTGAGATCAGTGTTTCTCCCTGTACCAGTGGTTTCCTCCGCAGAGAGTACCAGGTAGGAGCTATCAGGAGCTGACTTTAGCTGCTGAGTCCTTGGTCTCAGCCCAGCTCCACATTTGCCAGCTTTTATGATTTTAGGCTTCATTAAAAGTCTGACTAGTGATTTTTTTGCCCTGGTACTTGGGAATATGTATTTTTGTTGGCTACTCTGTTGGCCCTGAGTTCTAGCCTGGAACTGCATTACTTACAGCTACTCTTCACCCCACATTCCTACTGAGACCTTCGCCCTGTCTCCCAGGTGGGATCATATTTGCTGCCTTCACATAGTCTGATTTCCTGAATTTTCCACTATTATATCCTTCTAACGTGCACTTCCTTGTTGTTGACTCCTAGACTGACATTTCTTTCATCTCATTCTTATTTTCCCCCTTCTCCTTTCTATATTTGTCTGAGTTTTCTGTCCCACTCAGTTTCTTCTCCTTAGCTGACCTGGGCATTGTCACCCTTCTTGCTTTACCACCTGCTGGTCACCTTCCCTAAACACAAAGCCAACACCTCATCTTGACCATGACGCTGAGGCAAAATAGAGCACTTCAGCTCTTTCAGACACAGCGAGCTGGCCCAGTGCACCTGTGCAAGGGGAGACGTTCTAGTCTTCCTTACAGCACCTTTCTGGTTACTTAAAAAGAAAGAAAACTTACCTCTTCTTCAGTGAGAGTTGGATCATCTTCCCGAGACTTGTAGGACAGTGAGCTAAATCTCTGTCAGAATAAACACAGACCAAAGCAGACTTGTTTGAATCCAATAATACAACCTTTTTTGGGCATATGTTTTCACATATCTGTCTATATAAATGTTTTCAAATTATTTCTATGGAACACAAAGTAATTATGCAAGGTACTCAAGAAAAAAAAACACTTGCACAATCTGTTATTGTCTGATGTTCTTGGATACCTAGCAGTGTTACATAGACAGAAATTGCTTCTAATTTAATGTTTAAGTCTGCTGGTACAGGTAAGGACAAAATAATTATTGAAACTATGGTCGTCAATGAAGGCTGGATAATTGGCAGCTCTTCTTTATCAAATGCCAGAATCGTTCACTTCTATAGGTCACAGAATTCTACGTTTCTATGGTTTATATTTTTGTAGGCTATTTTTGGAGCTTTTTGAAGTTAAACAACTCAACCCGCTCTCTAAAGCTTGCCCCTTGCCTCATTTCTCAATGATTTTGGCTCCTGGCTTGCTAATTGTCTGTTATATTTTTTCTGTCTTAATTGTGATTTCAACAAATATCTGTCCTTCCAAATTGCCTGATTTTCTGGACCTCCTCTCCCTGCACTGACCTTGGGCTCCTTCTGACACCCCACTTTCCCTTACAACTGCACCCAGACCCTAGCTCTCCTGCACCCACACCCCAGCTCCTAGGAACTTCTTTCGGGCCGACACTCACTGTTCAAACTCTCTCCTCATAATCCAGTTCCAGCAATCCTTCGGCACTTGTGATCCAGCCATCCTTCCTGTGTCCCCCTCCTCCTCAGTGTCCTTCCTTCCTGCTTCTCCAACCCTAAATTCCAGAGTCACCCGGCATAACTGCGGCCCCTTCCCAGGTCTGGGTGGACTTGACCCTTCACATGCTGCCCTAGATCACATGCTGCTTCCCTCGTGCATGAGGTCCTTGCGGTCCTAGCTCCACTTGGCACTGTCTACTCCTCCCTCAGCCTCACTGTGAGCCACGGATCTTGCTTCCTAATTCACTGAGAAAGCTGAGCAAAGGAGAAGAAGATGTATCCGTGCCATCTCCCCTGCTCCTGGGGACCATGGATGTGTCTGCTACAACCCTCGCTGGCAGTGCCCTCCCTGACACCGGGCCACCCTTCCCACTGCTCTCTGGTGACTCTGTTTGTCTGCACTGTCAGCTCTCCCCTTTAAACCGTCACCTCTGTCTACTCCCAAACGAGACAAAACAAGGCACAAAGCCAGCCCCACTCCCAGATCCTTCTATTGCCTCACTTCTCTTCAGAAAACTCCTTAAAGGAGTGGTTCACATAATCACTCAGATGACTCCCTCTTGTTCTCCCTCTACTCAGTCAGCCAAGTGTCTGCCTTCCTCATTCCAGCCAGCTGTTCCTGCACTGTCCCCAGTGACTCCATATTGCCAGTGTGTCTCCTCCTGCTGTACCACACGTTTACATTGCTTGTACTACTTGGTTAGATGAAAGGTAAAAACTTCGGCTACGTTTTTGCATTTTATGAACACGTGCATAAACATTTTTACTGATGCTCGTGAGAGGTGGTAATATGCGGCCTAGGTAGCCATTGCTGGGTTTCACCTTCTGACCATGAACCCAAGAAGTGTTTAAGGCTACGACTAACAGACCAACTTTACTTGTCTTTCTCACTACAACCTGAGTAGGTGAGAACTTGACTTTTTATCCATGTGGAGAAAAAACATGACATTAACTTCCCGAAGAGGACTGGGCCTACTCAAATCCCTAGGAGACTGGGACACCTGAATGTGTGGTTCAGACATCAGCTCAGACACAGAAGGCTGTGGGTTGCTAAAGTACTTTTATAGCGCTTCCTTGAAAGCCCAGGCTTCAGAGCTATCCGTCAGTGCTTAGAAATTCACAAAACAAGATCTCTTCCTGCTTTACAGGGAAGTGTGCACAGTCAGGTAGAACCACAGGACCCGCAAGGCAGCGCCTCTGTACCGTGGCTGTGCCCTGACCTCTGAGATCCTGGAAGGGCCAAGGCCATGTGCTGCTTGAGAAAGCTGCAGGCAGGGGAGACAATGTGAGTCAGAGAGTCTAGGGTCTCTGTTTCATTCTTGGTCTTCAAAATAAGGAAAATAATACTCAGCCTAATTAGACGTGCTGCAAATCTTGGAAAATAGCCAAGTGAGGTGCTGAGAGAACTATTTCCTAAGCATGAGTTTTCACCATTTAATGACTTGAAGGGGGAAAGAGCCAAACACAGCTTAGCCTAAGACAGCTTTCATCTTTCAGGGAACATGCAAGAGTTTCTATTTCCCATCAAGCATGAACATTAACCCCCCAGGACTAGCTGGGCTCCCCATCAGGATAAAGGCCGCGAAACCCGAGCACTGGAGCCCACCTTGTTGGTCTCGCCTGTGCCCTCCACAGTCTGCTCGTCTGCTGTGCCTGCCTCCTTCTCTTGAAGGTTTTCATTTTCATCCAGAAGCTTTACAGGAACAGGCGGTGGGGCCTCGTCTTCCAGCTCACATGGAGTCCCAAGAATGCTCTCTGCATTAACACTCTGGCGACACTTTTTGTTTCTGTCCACAGAGGCGTATTCAGCAAAGTCAGATTTGCCCTCCATCTGGGGGCCGGGAAGCTCTTTCAGGGTGGGAGTTGGCCTGGACTTGCTACCATGGCCTTTGTCCATGTGTGCGGCTGATGCTACCTCCTTGATTTCCTTCACCGTTTCGTACAAGCAGTCCTCCACCATGTTCTCCTGCGACGAGCTGTCCTTGAGCACCTCGTACGGCCCCTCGGTGCCTGGACCCTGCTCACTGTCCAAGCCCCTCTCCGTGAGCATAGTGTCCACAGCACTCTCAGGGGGGATTCTGGGCAGCTCCCGGCTCTGGTGGCACTTGGGCTTCCCAGAGCTATCCTGGGAGTCCAGCAGGTCCGACGCCGAGGTCTGGACTTCCTCGTAGTGCTGCATGCAGGTCAGGGTGCTGTCTTCTGAAAGGACTGAAGCGGCAGAAGCGTTAGAAGTGGAGAGAGCCAGCTCTGTCAAGAACCGCTACAGTGCGTCAGGGAGTGAACGGGGCATGCAGGTGAGGCTAAGGAGCTTCTTTTAATGTGATATTTGGCTGCAAATTATGCTGTTGGGATGTGGGCTGCCAGTCTCATTTCAATCAGCCCCCACTGTGGGCTCCTGGGTACATTTATAAATGAACCAGACTACACTGGGCTCACTGTTACTTTCCTGATCTTTTCTCCTAGTAAGACTTGTGTCGACTATGTCCCCTGTGACCACAGGATGACAGTGACAATCCACGGGGCCTGATGGCAGGGGACTGGATGCCACAAAGAGGAGATGTGCATGGGGGCCGCTCGCCTCGCCTGCTGGCCTCTCTGTGGGGAGGGAAGAGCCAGTGGCTACCTCCCCCCACTGGTCACTCTTGCTTGCCAGCTGTGGTAAAAGCAGCAGGGCAAACATGGGCCCATAAGCCGGATCACTAAGGGAGGCCCTCAATACCCTGTGCATCCCTAAGGTCTTCACCTGACCCCCTGCTCCCCAGTATCTGTCCACCAAAGGAGTACATCCAAATGTGAAATTTGGGGACTGCTACAGGAATGTTACCATGCTCTTCCGTGCCTCTAATCTTCACTCTGGAGAGTGCAGACGTGGCCCCATGGGGTGTCGGGGGAATCACAACAGATCCCTCAGCCCCAAGCGCCATGCCCCTCTCCTGTGTTCTGGACCTGCCTGGAGGGGTGACCTCCTATCCTCTGTGTCACGGAGGACAGAACGGGCACTGGAGTCTGAGGACCAGTGTCAACCCTGACCGCCCCTCCACTCCTTATCAACAAGTGCAGTGTCAGGATGAGCCTCCGCCCCAGCTGAGGTGCTCCGCAGCTGTCAGTCTGAGCCGGCTGAGCTGCGGCTCCTGTTCACAGAGCAGGACACAAAGGGCTGCTGGGTGAACAGGCCGAGGGCAGCCCAAGGCTCCTAAGAACTTAGTACAAGCAGCAGATCCTTGGTTCAGTGACCATGAGATCTTAGCAAATGAGTGCCGTCTCGGACTTGGATGTTAATACATTTGCATTATTATATAGACCAGATGGCTAAGATAACTGTACTACTAATTTCTATTTGTTTACTGGAAGGAACCGTTAATGCTTAATTTTTTTTTGACCAATTTTACATGCTTACATCTGGTCATCTGAACAACTACTTTGAAGACATTGTGCAATAGGACAACTGTTGTGGAATTCCTATCATCTTGTTTTTTGAAGTTCTGCCTCATTTCTGATGCTTTTTAAAATTATTTTTTATTTTCTTTTACAAAATAATAGAAGAAATTCATGGTATTTTATGGTACTAAGTATGTGGTCATTTGTTATAGTACAAATGACATGTTAGTTTCCTCATCTTTAAATGGTGGAGAATAACAATGCTAGTTTAGAAGATAAAAATACTAGCACTATGATTGAGAAGTCGTCTAATGGGGCTCAGGTGAATTACTGTGTGTGCTTGTTTCTCTCTCTCTCTCTCTCTCTCTCTCTCTCTCTCTCTCTCTCGGAGCAAGGCCTGGAACATAGGAGGCCATGAGTTGATATTTTTGTTTGTTTGCTTTTTTTTTTTTTTTTTTGGAGATAGGGTCTTGCTGTGTGGTTCAAGCCTTGAACTCACTAGGTAGCCCAAGTGGGGTTTTGTCTTCAAACTCATGGTGATCCTCCTGCCTCAGTCCCCTGGGTGCTGGGATCACTGGTGTGTGCCACCATGCCTGGCAAGCAGATATTTGGTAACAGATATCCAAAGGAGATGTTTCCTAAAACCGCCAGTTGTACTCAAAGAGAGCAAGAACACATTCCCTAGATTTTGAGCTATGGTTTTGGAAACCCAGCCCTCTGGTAGGAGATGAGGCCAGTGGGGGAAGCTGGTACTCTTTGCAGAACTTACTGTCACCGTTGGTGAGTGCCCCGTTCTGTTCACTGCTAACAAGAGCATCTGTCGCCAGGCTGGTCACCGAATGGCTGAACATCTCCTTGTCTGAAGGCTGCAAAACACAAACATGTCCACACTGCTAAGACTCGGGCTGCGCGGCACAGGAGAACGCACATGGCTTTCCCAAAAATGAAAACAGGAAGAATAAAACCAGTATTGAGTATTCAGATTTAAAGTAGGTAAAGCAAAATTAAGTGGAGCTCCTTAGTCACATTCAGTAGCTTAACAGCTGAGTACCACATCAGAAAGCACATTACAGAGGGTTCTGCTGGACAGAGGGCTTCTAGAGTCTCACTGGGAATCGTCAAGGCCACTGCAAAGCTTGCCAACAGGTGATCTGCTAATGGGTACAGGGAGGTTATGACGTCTCAGTCCCCTGAGCTCAGGCAGGGAGGGGACCAGAAGATCCCCTGCTGGTCAGAACTGATCCAGGAGGGAGCAGCCACATCCCGTAGTGGTGCTGTGAACTGCTCTTCTTATGGCTATGCCTGGCCCACATCACAGAGAATTGCTCTGTCATCCGCGGGGCACAGACTGAGATTGGGACAAGCACAGCTGATGCTGCTGAGTGCAAAGACTATTTCGGAGCAGCTACGTCTTTAGCTTCAAGGTTCGCAAAACAATCACAAACTAAAACAAGTGTTGCTAACCTTTCTTATTCTCAGCAATAAACACAGGACATGGGGAGGAGGATCGTGGCAATGCCAGTGTGCTGCTGGATTGGAGTGTTCAGGTATTACCTAGAACCATGCTCCAAGCTTGGCTATCACGCTGGGATCAGCAGAAACAGGTTCATTCCAACAGGTAGCCTGAATACCCAGCTGGTCTCAGCAGTAGCCTGAATCACTGTGTCCAGCCCCTACCGCACTGTTCTCATGGCTTGTGCGACCCAAGAAGCGACCTCAGGCTCCCAGATGCCACATGGAAAGCTCAGAGGAACACAGCCCAGGAGCCTTGGCTCTATGGGCTCACAGATTCTCTGACTCCTGACAGAGAACAGAATAACACTGACGCCCACAGCCCACGCTGGATGACACGGTGCAGGTTTCCTGCTTGGGAGTCCACTGCTTTGCGAGGGGCCTGATATGCAGTGCTGGGATCCCAGAAATGATGTCCCAACACAGCCTGGGTTCTGAGCTCCACATCCAATCAGCTTCCATGGAGGCAGAATCTGCAGCCGGACATGAGTGACAAAAGCTGAGCTCTGTGCACTGTGTGCGCACCTTTGGGGGCATGCGTGCAGCCAGTATGCGCTCTCCGTCCAGGTAGGTGTGCACAGTCAGACGGAGGGTGTGTGGTGGTGCATGAAGGAGTTGGAGGTGAAGAAGCAAGTGCAGAGAGCCAATTCTTCTTTTTCCTTCCTTCCTTCCTTCCCTTTTTTATTTGGTAGTACTGGGGACTGAACTCAGGAAGCTATGGCCCCAACTCCTTTAAAATTCTATTTTGGAACAGGCTCTTGATAAGTTTCCCAGACTGAACTCAATCTTGAGGTCCTCTGGCCTTAGCCTCTTCCTGAGTGGATCCTCTGTGGCTCATGAACTTAGTGCCTTCATTCACCTGCTAATTCCTTTCTGTCTCAGTCCAGCTACTGCCCACCCTTGGGCAGACAGCAGGGTCCAGAGACCTGGCCAGTGGCTCTCACACTGGCGCATAGCTGTGAAATAGCGGGAGGGTTGGTTCTAACTCACTGGGTCCCCAGCCAAAGAACTCCCACTCTTCAAGAGGCTCCAGATGCTGCGGGGTGGCTGCCACTGGGAAGCCTTGGCTAATAGGGGATCTGGGGTGCAGATCACGCTTCCACCCCTCACTCTTCCCCTCTGATTTCCCCATGTAGCTATTGCGGACAGAGAGAATGCTAGGAACAGATGAGAAATGGGGACAATGTGGATGACACAGAGGGAGGGAAGGAGGCAAGAAAGGGATCCTGGGGGAGCTTGCTGAGGGCCCCACAGAGTGCTGTGGCTGGTGAGGTGGGTGCTGCAGAACAGGAAGAGGCAGGAGAAACTGGAAGGTCTTTACAACTTCCTATCCCCAAAACTCCGGGTCAGGTGGCCTGTGTGTGCTCCGAATCCATCCGCAGGCTGCGAGCCTGACACCAGATCTCATGGCATCTACCGCTACACCCACACTTCCTTTTGCCCACTTCCCTGGCCAGCCTTCGCCTGCCCTTGAGGGATGATGTTGAGAACAGGAAGCACCTTTTGTTTAGTGCCATTCTAGGCGCAGGCTGGACCGGTGCTCAGCAGCCGGGACAGCTTGGTCACTTACGGGGAGGACCAGGAGTCTCGGGCTGCTCCTGGCCAGAGCCCCCTGCCCCAGGGGCCCAGGAGATGCTGAGGGCCAGGGAAGGCACAGCAGAACCAGGCTGTACAGAGAGTGTGGCGGGTGCCAGGAGCCGAGGAGCTTCATAACCAGCTGTGCTGGGTGAGGTCTCCTCCCTCAACCCCCAGCTCTCATCTAAGTCCTAACCTCTGGCACCTCAAGATGGGACCTCATTTGGAAACACAGTAACTGCAAATGAGACTGGCGAGGGTGAAGGCACAGGAGGGCAGGACCTCCACCCTGTGCAGTATGTCTGCTCCTCCTGAGAAGGGGAAGCTAGACCTGGGAGATGGGCAGAGAGGGGAACGGTGAAAGGCAGAGGGAGAATGGGGGTGAAGATGAGGGCAGAGGTTGGCGCTTCGCCTCCATAGGCAGCCAGAGACCACAGGCCAACCCCAGAAGCTCTGGGAAGGCCCAGAACAGACCAACCCGGACCGCGCCCTGGTGTGGCGATTCCTGGCCTCCAGCACCAGAGGCAATGGTTTGTTACCTCAATTACCTGGTTTGTGACAGCAGACTGGAGCTGGGCAGAGCCAAACAGCAACACTGCTGCGGCAGCTTGGCGCCCTCGGAGGGTCTCTCCGGGGGCTGCGCTAATCATGCGTTTCAGTCTCTCTCTGCAACCTGGCCAGCTGCACAGGCCTCCTCACCGTGATCTCAAACCTTAGCAGGAGGGTGCAGCCTGGCACTCACAGCACATCCCCACTTAGTGCTGTCCCCAGCGTCGTGAGACCACAAAGTGGGGACATGCTAAGCAGCTGATGTTTTAAGGACAACCATGTATACCTACACAGGTATGTGCGTGCACACATGCACACGTGCATGCGTGCTCATACACACACACACACACACACACACACACACACACGCTCACCACGTTCATCAGGTTCTCATGGTCTCCGCTGTGCTGTCTTGGCTTCTTTTCTCTGAAATGGAAAGTAAAATGTTGCTCCATGTCAAATGTGCCTCTTAGAATCACACACACACTACCCTTTCCTAGCCTAATAGCACATTTTTTTTTTTTTTTTGGCAGCCCCAGGGACTGAATTCTGGGGCTCACATGTCCTAGGCAAGTGCTCTACCCTCGAGCCACCAACCCTTTTGTATGTTTTGTTCTGCAACAGGGGCTCACAAAATCACTAAGCGGTCCAGGCCAGCCTTGAATCCGCAATTCTCCTGCCTCCGTCTCAAGAGTAGTTGGGCTTTCGAGTGTGTGCTGCAATCCCGGGCCTCCACTTCTGACTGTCCTATTTTAACAGCCATGCTTATTTGCTGCCAGAGGAAAAGACCCAGCCTCCACCTCCTGGGGCCCCAAGGAAATGGGGCCACATAAGCCACACGAGGGCCTGCTCCTCTCACAAGCTCCCTTCCTCCAGGAGGGAAGGCTAGAAGTCCACACTGGGAGCAGGAGGCAGGGTGCTGCCCAGAGGCTAGGCATCTACGAGAGGAAATGAGGTGCACCAGTTTTCCCTTAGGAAGCCCAGTCAATTATTTCCTTACCCGCAGTGTAAAACGTTACACACTGCAAGGGGACAGAAATACAGTGCACAGTTTGGCACATCAGGAAGGCTACATGCTCTCAGGATGAGTCATAAACACTTCTAGTCTGTGGAAAAGCCTGTCAAGTAAAAATAGAATATTTTTACTCGGGGAACTCCAAAGAAAGCTAAGGGTGGCAGGGGAGCCATGGCCACCTGTGTCTGAGGACAGGGCGCCACCTAGAGGGAAAATGAGCACGGCAGCAGCAGGACATCTAGGGCCCCAGACTTGGACAGAGAACTGTGCCAGATTAGGAGGCTCCCTGGGGCCAGAGACTGGCTTCCCCCTCCTGACAGAATTTAGGATAGGAAGCCGCGTCAGACTTTTATGTGTCATTGGCCAAATTTCTTCTGAGGGTCAGAGGAGAGTGGAGCACAGCTGGCTCAGCTGCTAGCACAACAGCAGTGGCTGCACAAAAGCATCCGCTCCTAGGGTCTGCAGGAGTCACCCTGCATGGGAAGAGCTTGCTTCTCTCTGAGCAAAGATCTCTTGGGGGGTGGTACTGGCATTTTACATGAGGTAGAGGACACAGAAGTATAATTAAAAAACAAAACCGACAATGTATACTGGTGATCACCCTATATATGGTAGGTCTCTTTTCTAGAAAAGTGGATCTGCTACTTCAGAAACTGCAATGCCCTCCCACCCCCTTCTGTTTCTGACATGGCCTTGCCACATAACTGGCCTCAACTTGCACTTGGGATCCTCCCACCTCGTTGTCCCAAGTGCTGGGATTACAGACACACACTCCTGGACTGACATCAGGCTTTCCTTCCTTCTTTCTTTCTTTCTTTCTTTTTTTTTTTTTTTAAATTTTAGGACAGGGTCTACCGGGTCTACATGGGGCTGGGGAGATGGCTCAGTGGAATAAGTGCTACCCTGGCAAGCGCAAGGGCCTGAGTTCAATCCCCGGTTCCACCAAAAAAAAAAAAAAAGCATACAGGGTCTAACTACATAGATCGACTTGGATTGATCCGCCTGTGTTCAGCCTCCCAAGTGCTGGGATTAGAGGCATGTACCACCACACCCAGTCTCCACTGCTGTCTCAACACACCCTGGGGGTGGGGCTGGCACGGCACACTGGGGATCGAACCCTGGTCGCTGTGCTCTACCTAAGCAGGCGCTTTAGTCCGCTGAGCTATCTGGCCAGCCCTTGCTATGTATTTTTAATAATGAGTGATCCTTCCAAAACCACGTAATACCAAAAATCCTCAATCACTTACAGTGGAAAAGTGTATACCACACTTAAGATTTCAGTGTTACACAGGTTAAAAAAACTTGGACAAAGATGTGTTGCAGAAGAACAGCAAGAATTTTACTCCAGGAAATTGAAAATATGAGGGCCTCGTGCTGCTCCCTCACACAGTCTAGATGGATCTTCTCTTGATCAATGAAGACCCAGGGCCTGAGAGCCACAGCTCATCCGCAGTCACAGCCTCTGGGGACAAGCAGAGGACCCATGGGGAGAACAGGCCGAGGCTCCTGATGACGTGCGCTGCCCTTACCTGTCACAGCTGGAGCACAGAAAGACGACGAGGACGATAAGGAAGAACAAGGCGATGGCGGCCAGACTTCCCCACAGGACGACCTGCGTCTGTCCGCCGCTCAGCATACTGCCTGGAGGTCCCATGGTGGAACAGGAAACAGCGCTGCTGACGGAGAGGTCAGTCGCTCAGACACAGCCACATGGGCGGCAGGGCACCACGTCTTCCTGCAGAGAGCAAGGCGTTAGGACGTTGCTTCCTGTGTGCCGCACCAGAGCCCCCTGCACCAGAACTCTTTGACACCTCTGTGACCCTCGGGATGGCCCCAGTCACACCCAGGAGCACTAAAAACAGGAGTAAAATTAGTTGCAGGCCTTGTATGAGGTAAATAGGGAACATAAAGGAACTTCCCGCCTCGACGTGGGCCCTTTCCCTACATATCTCACTATATATCTTCAAATGTTCCAAAATTGCCCCGAAATTCCCAACACAAATATTTCTGTTCCTCAGAGAAGAGATACTCAACCAGCACTTGGTTTCCTGTCAGGAGTGAGGCCTCAGGACAAAGTCAGGGAGCCTCGACCTGAGCCTGACTCTGGCCAAGTCTGTGTCTGCGGCCTGAAGGCACCAATGCCCGGCACGGCGCTGGAAGCAACCGAGGCGCGTTATTGTGATACGTTTCTTTACGTCCTCAAGTACGGTCTCAACTATTCCACAGTAAATAGATCCATATTTATTGGGATTCACTTTTTAAAAAACCAGAATGATGAAAAATTTATTATAAAGCTTTTGCAAGCATGCAGCTCATCACCTGTCCCTCACTGCCACTGTTTATCTCCACAAGTCCCCAGACCCATTTTTCTCTTAGAAAGCTGCAGGTCAATTCAACTAAGGATGCAGTCTCTCCCCTCACCTGCACACACAGCTACCTAGCTGGTAATAAATACCTACTTTATTTCCGGAACTGGTTTCCATTGAGCTGCTATGGGCACCCAGAGCTGTATTTTCACATGAACATTTGGAAGCAGGTACTTACAACCCAGACAGCAAATAAGACCATTTACCAAAGCTACAGCTGAGGCCTCTACAGCTGCACTTAGCACACTCTACTGAGCTCATATGTGCCAGGGACTCTGCTCTAATGCATCCCACCTTTAATGACTGCTATCCCACATCAGACCCTGCTTCACAGACAGAAGCCTGAGTCCCAGGAGAGAAGAAACTTGCACCAAGCATCAGCCGCAGGCCTGGGCTCCCCTGACCCAACACCTATGCTCTTAGCATCTAGTTGCTTGTTGGCTAACAAGCAACTAGATGCTTCCTGCTCTGACCTCAATTCTCCTATGAGAACAGTCAGATGGCTTTAATATTACAGAGAATTTGAAAATAGTTACATTAGGTTAATGACGATGACCTGTCATCAGACAGGCCTTGTTTAAAGAATAACTTTGTGAGATCTAGAACATTCTAACTTGAAACACTGGAGCTTCATGTGGTGAATAAAAAACCAAAAAAGCCAAATATTTTTGTCACAGAATAATGGATCAGAAGTCAATGTAATTTTTTTTTTTTTTTTTGTATTTTTAGGGAAGGTTCTACAGCGTGTTCAGGGTCTCACTACTAGACCAGACTTGGAATGATCCGCCTGTTTACAGCCTCCCAAGAGCTGGGATTACAGGTGTGTGTCACCATGCCCAGTCTCAGTTGCCATCTCAGCATGCCCTGGGGGCAGGGCCAGCACAGCAGGCCTGGGAATCAAACCCCGGCCCCTGCGCCTGTTTGCATGTGCTTTGATTTGCTGAGCCAGGTCCTACAATGTTTGTCTTGAAACAGGTATCAACGTCTACATTGTCCTTTGCTTTAGTGAGAGCTCCACCTGACCTTCTCAGAGTGCATATACGAAAGGAGCTCTGTGGAAACCACTTTGGCAAAGGCCAGATCAAAATTCTTCCAGGTAAAAGGTGATTCCCTTTATTTGACTATGCAAGGTCAATAATAACAAAAAACTGAAGAATGAGACACTTTTATATATAGTGCTTGTGCGGAGAATTCTGGGCAATGAAGTGAAACGTTTTCCTCAGGCTATAAGTCCACACGAACTCCTCTTTGTAATGCTCTAGAATGTATAAATCAGGACTTCCTCAACAACATAGCACTTTTTTCTTCTGTTTGGTTATATACTATATATATACTATATCTGGAAATACTACAGGCATGCAGTAATAAAGTCGGATTGCTTTTGCATGTTTGCCCTGGATAGCTGGAATGAATGAAAATAACCGCCGTCTCCCTTATGATTTGTTGATGCAAACAATAATTCACTTTAAACTGAGTCTACAAATTGGCCCTACAACAGAAGATGAAAATACGTTCTAGCAAGCACTTAAGTCAGGGAGACCTAAGAAAACAGATGAAATAGCTTTTTATATACAGTATTGCTCCAAACCATAAAATACTTTTAGGAAGCATACAAATGACCTACCTCGAGCAGAGATTTGTTTGTTCCCTCATTCGTCCACAGATCAATCACTGCCCCCTGATAGGGTGCTACGTGCCTAGAAAAGCGCTGGCTGTGTGAATGAGCGCACGCGGAGGCCCATGCAGCAAGCCTCCACAGGTCTGCAGCGCCTCTGCCTTTCTGTACCGTTTCTCGCCTCTCCTTGCTCTTCTCTTTCTCAACACGGGAGGCAGACAGAGCAGGATGGAGGGTGTAGGGTGCCGGTCGCTCAGGACAGTGCAGGGAGAACAAGGCCCAAAGGGACTCCCACAAGCTGCTGAATAAAGAGTGGAATTCACGGCAAATATGTCAAAACTCCTGGCTGACTCCCCTTCAATTAGAATTTTCTGAAAAGCTGCTCAAAGAAACAGTTTTTCACAAAGTTCCCATCAGGGACAAAAATCTCACAATGAAATGAATAATCCTCCAGTGCAGGTTTTTGAGTGAGATGCAGCATATGTCTAGGGCTGGGGGTCCCACTGTTCGGGTTTCCACAGCAGAGGACTCCGTGGCCACTCTGCAGGATGGCGGAGGGGGGCGCACTGGGGAGGAAGGCGGCAGGGCAGGGACAACCTTTCCTAGGGGAGTGTGCGTGTGAGGCACACCACGACCTTCTGTTGCCACCGCAGTGCCCGGGGTGGGGGCCAGTCCCATGTTAGGGACCTGCTGCCCTCCCTCCTGGCCTCCTCTGCACCTGTTTTCACAGCCCTACTGCCCAGTCTCTGTTGCTGATACCTCACATTTTGACAGCTTATCTACAATTGAGTCAGAAATGCTTCCTCCTAGCACCCCGTCAGTGTGGGGACACAGGACCACTGGCTCTGCCCCTCTGGGGGTACATGGGCCGGCCTCACCCTCCTCCCAGGGTGCCCTCATGTCCCCAGGGGGGCTGACCTCCCCATTTCTGCAGCAGCATTGACTTCCCCATGCATGCAGGGAGACCGCGTCCCATGTGTGTAGATGGGCTGAGTCCTGCCACGACTGGACGGACTTCGTCATTGGTTGTGCTGAGGTACCATCATGGCTGGACATTATAATTTAACAAAAACATGGTACTGCTGAATAAGAGGCCATGGTGCTTTTTCCATTCCTTAATTTGATATAATTTTGGGTTATTTAGGAACTTGCCTTTTGGCCAGTTCGAGGTTATGGGATTCCTATTGTGGATCCTCTTGGAAGTGACTTTGGTTATTTAGTTTTTCACTGAAAGCTTGATAATCTCCTGTCGTTTAAAAAATATCCATTTTTTGATGTTAGTGAATTAGCAAGTCAATCCAGAAAAGCCCCTGGGATTTACTTCAAAAGCAGATGCCATTTCAAACCACAAGGTGGCAGTACAACACCGCCTCAGCCCAATCACTAGCCTCCTGAGGGACAGGAGCTCAGTGGCTTCCTGCTTGTATCTGGGAATTTATTGTCTTAGCAGAAACTATCAGCCACCAAAATCAAGTCCGACGGGAAAGAAAACAAAACCCAGTAGAAATTAACGAAAGGGATAAACCAAATGGTAGCTACTTACTGCTTCAGCCAAGTCCTCTTAACAGGTAGGTACTCTGATTCCATAAATACTACTTTGGCGAGCTGGGATGGCCGGCAAGATTAGCCACAGATCAGACACTTGCCAGCGTCTTTGAACTAAGTGTGGGTCAGCAGTGAGTCACTGCCACTTCACAGCTGCCCTCCTCAACCCATAATTAAGGAGGACAGAAGGCACCTCCACCGATGACCCTCAGAAGCTATTGCCTGGGTGGATGATATAAGGTCAACGCCCTCCACCGCGGGAACTGCTCACTGCCAGGTGTGGGAACCAGCCACTGTACGGGCACTTTATGGGCCACAAACTAACCAAACAAGCTTAATAATGGCGGAGGCGCCAGAGTCTCTGGCCTGTGATCACACCAGGAAGTGCACATAACGCGCTGAGGTAAGTCTTCCAACCATTCTTCGGACTCCTGAAGGAGTGACAAGCGCCGCTATCTGCACGGTGCTATGTGTCACTTCAGACTAAAGGGGCTCGCATGACCCCGGGGAATTTGCTGTGGAAGAAAGCCCACCAGCTCCGCTTTCCTGAGTCACAGACACGTGTTTATTGCCCCACCCAGATCAGAGATAAAAGGTCACTGTCCTACACAAGATCGCTATCACAGTTTCCAGTTTGGTTCCTTCCCTGAGTCAGCAGAAAAGTACAACTGAGAAGTACCAGTAAACGAAGGCAAGATTGCGGCACGATTTTCTTGCTCACTTCCTAAGGTCCCTGCAGTGCTGTTTCTGTTCACTTCTTCCTGCAGCAGCTCATGAGAAGCATGTCCGCTGGAAAGCCTTCCCTCCGCCAGACTAAAGGGACACTGCTATTAAGACTAGCTGCCCTCAGGACAAGAGTCAGGCACCTGTCCTAAGAGCAAGTCGTACATCCTTGCAGCATCGGCCAGCATGACCTGATTACTCTTCACACACCAAACCTATGGATCTGCTAAAGGCACAGGCAAGTGGGCCCTCTGGGGAGAGGGTGTGTGTGGCTGTCACTTGTCTTCAAGAATAATACATCATGGAAATAATGTAGGAAAGCCACAGGCGAGTGACTTTGATGGGGAAGGAAATGACAGGTAAGATTGCTTTTCCAAATGTTATGATCTTGAAACCAATTTACAAGGTTCATTTCATTTTGCGAGGGAGGAGGAAGAAGAGGGAAGAAGACAGAGGGAGGGACAGGGAGAAGGAGGGAGGAAAAGGGACAGTGGATTAGGGGAAGGGCTCGCTCTTCCTAGCTCCCTGCTGCATCCTGGACAGCCCCGGGACCTTCCTTTCTTGCACAGTTCCGGCAGGAGCCTCACCGAGTCTGCAGTTTGAGCCTCAGGCTTGCTCTGCTCTCCCTGCCTCTCCTGTCTGGTACCTGAGCCAACTTCAAAGTCTCCAGAGGGTAGAGATGAATCACTTCATTTCCTACTCTAGTCCCAGAGTCCACATGGCCTGAAAAGTAGGAGCCAGGCAGGATAGTTTTATGGAATACATGCTTCTGCAGGAGGAACGGGCAGCAGTTCCCAAGCAGACTCACAAAATGTAAGTTTAATTAATATTTTATATGGTGAAGGAGAGAAGGAGAACAAAAGCAATGATCCCATTAAGCAACCCATTAAAGATGGCCTGGTGTGTCTTAAGAACAAACCCTAATCTCAGATGAACGCTGCTCCTGGCTGCTCTGTGCTGTCCCCAGAGCAGCCTAACAGCTCTTGGGAAAGGTCACTAGACTGGTGTAGTTCTGTCCCCCAAGGCACCCCTGCCCCCCTTCAGCAGGCCTGCCGATACTGGCAGTCTCCTGTCCCTAGGCTTAGTGCCCCGAGAGTCCTTCTTAGGGAGGACAATTTTATCTCTTCCCCATCTCCTACAAACCTGATTTTTCTCAAAGCAAAGGGAGCTTTGGACACCCTTGGGCCTCCCATTCCTCCCTGATGAGGACAGACCCTTCAGGTCTCAGCTTAACCCTTACTTTCTTAGCAGTTTCCTGATGCCCAACCTCCCCATGCTTGGCCCCTCTTCTTCCTTCTTACCTTTGCACCACCCCAAAATCAGGCTGTGATTTGAGTGTCTCCTGGGCTGGCCTTAGCTCCAGGAGGCAGGAGTTTCGAGCAGACCCAGCTGGTTCGCAGCTGCAGCCCTAGTGTGTGGCACCCAGTGTGCACTTCATACAGATTTCTTGGACAAACAGTTGAGAGGAGGAGAAGCTTTCTGGAGGCGGTGCCTGTTGCCCAGGTCTTGAGAGACGGTAAGTATCTGAATAAAGAGCTCTCTTTCTGAGTCTCCCCAAGGGATGCTGGACCCCGTAACTCGTCAGGAGCACAGAGGTCGGCCTGGCTGTCCACAGGGCGTGTCTGTCTCTCCCTCTCCTTCCTACTCACAATCAGTCACTTGCCTTCTCCCAGGGGCCCCCAGGGCCCTGAGAAAGAAGCCTGCTACAAATCAGCATGACTCACAGGTTTGAGATAAAGACACAGAAAACCCCAAAGTGAGTACTTTTCCACATGTATTCCACTAATCCTTTGACCTCGGGTTGAGTGTTACTGAACCTATTTTATGAATGAGGAAACTGGAAGTCAAGTTAAATGCCTTGCCTTGGGTCACAGGGACACAGGTTTTCTGACTCAGTGTCTCCAGTACTTTCTACTCCTCCACTTCAGGAGGCCAAGCATGAGCAGATCCAACTGCCAGGCGGTGCTCCCGTCTGGGTCAGGAGGGCAAGGCGAGGACCAGGGAGCAGCAGCCATCTTCCCAGCAGTCTCTGCATCCCTGCATCATGACTACTTTTAGGCACCAGGGAGAAGGAAGCTGTCACCCTCTTCTGCCCCTGCTTGCTCCCAGCCATGCGTTCATGCCACAACGTCCTGCTTGGGGGTCCCGAGAGCTTTCCAGGCCTTGTCTGGCCACGACGCTGTGATGGAAGTGGTGCTTCCACGCAGGCTGGTTTCCTGAGATGAGGACTATTCCAGTCACACTCGGTTGAACATTGCTTTGCACAGTTTCTGTTTGGCTTTTGAGGCTCAGTGATTCAGTCACGTATTTCTTCCTAATAATAAATGACTTAACCAAAACTAAGTTTGGTTCTCTGCTGAAAGAGTTTCAGAAATGCACTCTCAGACACATATGACACAATCAATCTTCCTCCCATGGTTCACCATGTTCAAACATCAGTCTGGTCTTAACACCTGTTTAGATGGTGGCAATTATGTTGGTCCCATTGGCCACATGTCCCTTGGCTTTACAAAATTGTCACCCTACCATGCTCCCGAATCTGTACCAGAGGAGGCAGATTCTGGGAAAAGGGAACCCTCAGGACCAGAGAAACAGAACTCAGGAGCAGATAACAACTAGTTCACGTAACAGGGAGATGCAGCAGCGGCATTTTGTTTGTCACCATGGCTCACTGCTTTCTCTGCTGCGCTGTTAGATGTTCTTTCATGGTGGGTGCTGCAAACTTGACAGTCTATTGGGCACTGGGCTCGGCTTATGACTGAGTGCACAGCATCCCAGAGTTATGTTTACTTTACAAAATATTATGAATCCTTAGGGACAGCGAGATAGCTCAGTGGACTAACTGCTTGCTTAGGTAAGCGCAGGGGCCAGAGTTCAATCCCTGGTACCGCAAGCCATGCCAGCCCCACCCCTGGGCATGCTGAGCCTGTGATGGAGTCCGGGCATGGTGGTTCATGTCTGTAATCCCAGCACTAGGGAGGCAGAAAGCAGGAGGACTGCTACAAGTCCGAGCTGCATAGAGAGACCCTGCACAAAAAAAAAACCTAAAAAAAAATTTATGAATCCTTTATATTATGAAATAGTTAGACCAAACACTTTACTCTGAAAAAACTAGAAGCCAGGTCCTCCGGACCCTTTGTTACAATGCTACGTGCTGCTGTGACTGTGACCTGCTCTAGGCTAGGGAGATGTTTCAAGTGATACGAGATGAACTTGATTAGAATAAGCCAGAACTTGTATTTGAAAAATGTAGCTTCTTTTTTTCCCCATAATTTTATTGAGAAACAGATAGCAATAAGACAGTTTCAAACCAAATTGGTAGGACAGTTTCAATAATTAACACATTGCATACATTCTTCCTAGTGGTTAATTGCTGTACAAGATGCGGACTTGATATCCTATTTATAAACACCATTAGAACAAATCCCTCTATTCACTAAGAGAATATAACTATATATTTATCCTAACCACTTTGAATAGACAGATACAAAATGGACATTCATCTGTATCCCCTCTTGTTGTATAGGTCCTGCTTTACCTTGGTCTTAATCATCCAGCAGAAAAGTATAAAAACAAAGTATAAGAAGTAAAGCCATGGTGTTATGTTGAGCTGTAGGGGACTCAGGTCAACAATTTCTGACATTGCCAGTGGAGCAGAAGACCCAATACTATTATGGACTACTGGAATCTTTTAGAATATTTTGCTGAGTTTACACACCTATATTTAAATGATGTAACTTAACAAAGATGTAGCTTCTTGTGACCGATCCTCATAGCTGCCTTCCAGGAGAGGGTAGGGAGGCAGATGACTCAGAAATTCCGGGGACAGGAAGGGACAGGGTCAAGGTTCCTGCAGAGTGGAACTTCTTGGAGAGTATACCTGGCAAAAGCCCCTGCAAACTTGTTGAAAATGCAGAGTTCTAGGCCGAAATGGAAACTGCAGGTTTAAGCAGGCCCTCTGCTCCCTGAGCTGCACCCTGGGGCTCAGCCCAGTGCTTCTCAGGCTGTCACCACCCCGGAGGGTCTGGAGAGCCCGTCAGGGTGCACGAGGATTCAGCTGGTCTGGAAGGCCCGAGCTCCTCCGTGTTTTTTTGTTTTGTTTTTATTTTTTTGGCGCCGAATGCCTTCAAGGCATGACTGGCTGTCTTGTGGGGATCGAACCACAGCAACCTGAGCCTGACTGCTTTGTTGAAGCAGCCACTTAAAGAACTGAGCTAAGGGGCAGGCCCCCTTTTGTTTTGTTTTTATGGTACTGGGGATTGAACTCAGGACCTTGCGCTTGCCAGGCAAGTACTTATACTACTGAGCTATCTCCCTGGCCCGGCTCCACATTTGTAACTGGCTACAAGTGCTGCTGAGGCTTCTGGTCTGACCTGGAGTAGTGGCAGCGAGAGGTTCGCCTTCCTTCCAGTGGGGGATGAAGGCTTAGGTAGTGAGCTCCCTTGGGCTGAACTTGGCCTTCACCTTACTAAAGTGCCTGTAACCAATCAGATGAGACCTCTTGTGCCTCAGGATCCCTCTCGATTCCCCTAGAACAGCTTAAATATGAAGCTTTCTGCCAATCCAGAGTCTGAGCAAAGGGCCGCTGAGTAGAAACACCATGACAGAGTTGTAACTGGCTACAAGTACTTCAGGTGTGGGTTCAGACCCCGTTTCTGCTCTGTGCATTTGCACTACATTGGTGCATGGTTTGACACAAGCCCAAGCCTCCTGGAGGGGTCTGGAGTTCCCCTTCTGAACACTGGTCCTTTCTGAGGCTTCTATTTAGCTCTCAGCCTCTATCATTTTGTAACACTGTCTGGTGATTCCCTAGGTCTAACACAAAAAATTAGGACCCTGAACACAAAGGCAAATGTTGCCACAGTAAGACTCTTGAATTCTCAGAGGAATTCCCCAGGAAGCTCAGTCTCTGCAATCCATGTACCTCTGATGAGGCCACGACAGCTGAATGGGTGTCAAGAGGGGAAATCATGGGTGGCCTTTTCCAAGAGCACTGGGAATCAATCCCGACAGCCCTTGCAGGACCCCAGCCTCACTCTGTCAAACCCTGGCACAGCGACTGACTTGAGTGTCTCCTTATTTCTCATTTACACTTCCATCATTGATGTACCACAGTCTTTTAGCAAAATGCCAGGAGAGAACCAGATCTACAGCGAGTGTGTGTACAAGAAGTAAAGAAAGCAAACTCTGATGCCAGGAAGCCTCTCTGGCTCTTCAACAACAAAAGCACACATTTTAGAAAATCTCAGAGAGACAGTAAGTTAGAGAGGAATCCATCTGCACCCTAATGTCAGCACTTGAGAAGCTCGAGGAGATTCTACGTGCGGTAGGACCTTCTCTGGCTGCTATTCAAGACAGCCGGTGCCTTCGGCTGGTCACTCTGGTTTCTAGACTCTACCTCTGATGGCACTCTTTGCCATTCTGCCATTCACTGAACACAGAATTGCTAAGCAGCTACTATGAGCTAAGCATAATGCGTCTTCTAAGCACCCCTCATGCAGGAACCATGCTGGCCCACTGTGATTAGACTCTGCAAGAGGCGGAACATGCTTACAATTAAATTGCTGACATAGAAATGTATTTTGGCCACAATTATCCAATTCCAAGTATGTGAGTGTCCAAACTGCATTCAAGGCAGGGGTTTTCCCAGCCACCGCAGCTCTGTGCTGCTTAGCTTGGTGGCGGGTGCAGGCTGTGTGCGGCAGCAGCGCCCTTGGATCGCTGCTGCCTCAAGCTGAGAACTGCCCTCAATGTGTCGGGTGGATTCCACAGACAGCCTCTGCATGTTCACAGGGTGGAAAGGTGCACCTCCCACCCACGCAGGCTGCCGGAGCGGGTCAGCGGGCCTTGGAGAAGGGGCCAGGTTTCGAGGACCAGGGGGGCACGGGCAAGGGCTGCCACCCCCACCCTGTAGGGAAGAAGCTGCTTTTACTCTATAGTTAATTCTGAAGTCTCCAATAGCAAATCCTCATGGAAGAGGTAGTGCATGTGTTAAAGAGCACACTGGGGCATAAATGACCAGCAATAGACCTGTACCTGGTAGAGTGAGAGAGAGAGGGGAGGGCTGAGACCAGGACACAGGGCGCTGCATGCCCTAGGGACACAGGCGGGGGAGGAGGCAAGGGTGACATTTTTTTCCTACTTTACCACTTTGCCAATGGCTGGCCTTCTTCCCTGGCCAACTCAGTGAAGAGTGATGTGTGCATGCGTGTGTGTGTGTGTGTGTGTGTGTGTGTGTGTGTGTGCATGTGTGTGTGTTCCAATGTTTTGATTACCCTCCCTTGTCCATGTAGAAAAAGTGAAACTCTGTGAACAGAGGGAGAGGGGACAGGTGTGTTGGAGCTGTCACTCCTGGGCAGAGCTGTTTTCACATCACTGAACACAGAGATCAATGACGGAAATCGGGTGCACCTTTAGATGAGGCCCTTGCTCATTCCTGAGGATGCCAATACTTCGGAAAACAAAGAGGACTTTGAACCAGATATAAAGGGAACATGTAGTAAATTATAGGATCTCAAGCAGAGACAGGATTATAGGGCAGCAGGGCAGAACAAGATCACACCTTGAGCAAGCACATACTGTCAACTTAGGCACTTAAGGGACTGGCCTGAGGCCTGCCCAAAAGCCCAGCTTGGACTGGTGTCCGTGGGGGGGCCTGGAGGACGCTCCATCACCACCTCCCTCGCTGCTTCTCCATGTACCAGCCTTGTGGGTTTCACATGCTTTCCTTCCCAGTCAACAATGCACTCTGGCACCCCTTGCTCCCTGACCTTCCAGTTCTTCTTTGTAATATCCGGGACCATGTGAAATCGCTGTAGCCCAGACCTGGCCCTCACATCTTCTGACTTGGATCCAAGTCAGGGTCCAAGAATCTACATTTTTGACATGCACCCTAAGAGACTCCAAAATAGTTCCTTCAATAAAAACAGTTAGAGCAGGGACGGGCAGATAGCTCAGCAGACTAAAGCATCTGCTTGAGCAGAGTGCAGCAGCCAGGGCGCTCTCAGACAGTGATTGAGACTGGGTATGCTGGCTCGCACTTGTAATCCCAGTGCTTGGGAGGCTGAAAACAGGAGGAACACTATGAGTCTGATCTATGTAGTGAGACCTTGTACCAAATACTTTAATTAAAAAAAAAATCTTACAAGTACATATGTCCAGAGCTTACCGTCCTGCAATCCAGAATCTGTTCAGTGGCAGAAGGGAGGAGCAGCTGAAGAGACACTCCCTCCCTTGCTCCTGCCTGTCTCCTGGCTTTGAACCTCCCTGTGTGTGCATCTGAGGGGGACAGTTCAGTTCTCCCTGCACATGCTGACACGATGGCTCCCAACTCAGGGATCAGGCAGAATGTATTAGAGGCAAAGGAAGGGGTAGATTTCACATCCCTTTAGCCTAGGGTTGACTGTGACAGAGGCTGCCTTCTAGTTAGGCTAACACCACTGATAAATACGCTGATACTTGTTATCTGCCTGATGGGAGCCCCAGCGAGGTGGCAGTTATTCATCAAGCCTTCAGGAGCTCAAGATTGTTTAAAATTGACAGCATTAGGCCAAGGGAATCACTGTAAAAGCTGGGGGAAAATGAAATGTTCATGCGGTACAGTTTCTACACACAGTATTACTTTCACTGGTTCCTCCTGTGAAAAGAAAAACCTAATTCCATCATGGTCCCTGTGGGCAGGGGAGGCAAAAGTTCTGGATGCACAGGGCAAGAACTCCAGAGGCTGTTGGCTCTGCTCAAAGCCGCAGAGCCAATGTGTTTGTGAGACCTAACGAACTGAAACGAATTCAATTCTGAACATCTTCATAGCTAATGAAAACTGCATATTCTCCCTCAAGACTTCCAGTTTTCTCCCTAAGTCATGGATAGGACGGAGGCTGTGGGTTGTGGTGGTGCTGATGAAGCTTGGAGTAGAATGTGGAAAGCTTAATGGCTTGAACGTCACAGTGGTGTCCAAACCAAAGGCTCGCATATGCAATGTGCCTTTTACTATGCGCACAGCATTAAGGACTTTTCTGGGAACAGAAATGAGCACATAAATTTGTTACACTAAAAATTTAATGACAGCCTTTCCCCCTCACTGAGTGTAAACACAGTGTACCAGTGCAGTCAGTGTGCTCACTCAATCCCAATTTCAGCTTTCTTTAAAGAGTGAAGAACAGAAACATCCTCCAGCTTGGGGGATTAACATGGGGGGTGGGCAGCTTGGATGTTCCTGCTCCTCCCTGCTCTATGCTGTTTTCCCTCCTCTTCTAGAGGGGTGTCTTAAAGGCATTAAACTGAGAGGTGCAGATTAACAGATGGGAGGTGGAAGATTCTCCAGATTTTGGGAGATCCTACCTTGCGGACAAACTCAGGAAAAGGACGCTGCCACATCTTCCCAGACTGTCAACAGTAGTCAATTCTAAGTGCACTGAGTTAATAATAAAGGAAATGGACGTTTGTGGAATATAAGCATCTACAAAGAACATGCCAAAGCAAACACAAGAACTCAAAAGAAATTTGGCAAAAGGAATCAGGAATTCACTCTTTTCTGGTACTGCGGTTTTGAGTGGGTCAATTTGTGGAAGCCACACGGGCTGCAGTACGTAGAGGTGTGGAGCTGGTGCTGTGTAGCCATGACAGTGGCTGGGCCGATGCCACAGGAAAGTGGAGGAGGCTTTGATCTGGGCATGTGGGGACTGAGTACTGTTTCTCATGGATCTACTGTGAGAAAACTGCAAACAGAATATGTTTACAAAGGGGCCGGGGAGATGGCTCAGTAGAATAAGTGCTTCCCTGGCAAGCATAAGGGCCCGGGTTCAATCCCTGGTTCTGAAAAAAAAAAAAAAAAAAAAAGGAATATGTTTACGAAATTAGATATGTTTTTAAGGTAAAAAGAACAGTCATCTAGGAGCTGGACAGGTTGACAGGCCTGCAGGCCCAGCACTCTGGAGGCAGAGGCAGTGGGGGAGGACTGCTTAAGTTTGAAGTTTGTGACCAGAGTAGGCAAGACTCCATCTCAAAAACAGAGCAAAGCAAGACAAAACAAAATGTCCAAAACCCTCAAACCAAAACTAAAAAACTCATCTAGAAAAGTCAAGGTGGTCACTGATAACTTTTTAATTCACTGAGTAAATAAGTGGCACCATGCCAGGTCTGTTTGCAAGGAATTATTTGTTGGTTATGTAATTTTTTTCACCATGAACTGTACAGTACATCATGTTTATTAACTGTAAAACAATACATTATTATGGCTCCAAGAAGAATGATTCAATGTTTTCTACATATTTCTTAGCCCTTTCCTTAAGCTGTTTAAAATTCTACTCATTTTACTTAATAAATTGGCATAATATTATGCTGTATCAGGCACAAGCAGATTTTAAGGACAACTGGTCTGCCAATAGCCACTGACGAATTTTGCTTCATCTCACTAGAAACATACGTATGTGCAATGTAAGACATCTTCCAACCCCTTCTGATCTAACCTAAGGTTTTCTTTCTTCCCTGATACCTATCTAGGGCACTGATATGTATGATTTCAGTGCAGTTCCCAAACTTAGCCCTTTCCTTAAATTTGTATCACAATCCTATAGTTGTAAAAGAAATAGGATTAGGCTGAAAAATCAAATCCCAGCTTTTCACATCTAACTTGGCGGTGTCATGACACCCTCTCTCTTCTCTTATTGTGGGGGATCTTTTAAGGGCATCCTGCTGCCTGCCACTATTACCTGGAATACCAGTATCCACCAGCAGTGTGGCTGGGACAGTCCTATTGTCATGAGCTGGGGCTATATTAGGTAACACTTGAAACTACTGATGAAGTAGTGGCATAAAAGTGGCTTTTATAAAATAGTAAGATAAAAGACTGTCATGCTTTGTCATGATACTGCTCTACTGTGAGACTCATGAAGCTCTATGGGCCTGTGATACACTCTGTGAGATTTTTTTGTGCTTGGAAGGAGGTTTTCTGGACTGATGAATTAGCTTGCCTCTTTTTATAAAAACTAAATTATACATACAAAAACCATATTTTCTTTTTCTCTTTTCTCTCACATGACTGGCTGTAAGCTCAAAGCATGTAATTATCTTCAATTATAGCAATTATCATAGTCTAGCTCTTTCTTTCCTCTGTCTGCACCAACCTCAATTACAAGATTTCTTTTAATTTTACATGTTTTGAAGAAACTTATATGTGTCTTTATTATAACTTCTATGTCTTTATTATATGTCTTTTAGTAGCAAGTTTTAATTTCTGAATAATGCATACATGAAAACTTAACTACCATGGACTATTCCTCTATTGATTTAAAAAGATCTCCAGGTCCAGATTAGCTTTAGAAGGAAGGTAAGTTTTTAAAAGAGCAAAGAATGAAAGGAGGAAAAAGGAAGAAAGGAAAGAAGGCAGGGAGGGAAGATGTTCCCACCAAATGAGCCTTGGGGCCATAAGTTATGGTCCATTATTTCTTTAAGGAAATAAGCAAATATCCAGATGAATTAGTATGATATGAGATGCAAACACTACGGTGGTTAAAATGCAAGCAGCTTTATCTTATAGGTTAGTAAGGAGCCATGAGATGAATGCCTTTGAATAGACTATAAAGGTTTGCAACCCTACTATGCATCAGAATCATTTGAAATTTTTGTTACAATATACCAATGCCATGTCGATTCAGAAAGTTGACTTAACTTGTCAGGAATGGGAGGTGGCCTCTACCATCTCCCCAGGGGGCACCTGAGTATGTAATTAGGGTAAGATAACTGAGCTATGCTAGCCATTCATATTTTCAAACTCCTAATCAGCGATGCTACTTCATCTCCTTCATTTTTCCTCTGGTGTTGAGAAACGGTACCACTAGGGTGGGGCAATACCAGGCAGACACAGCTGCTCCATCCCCTTTCCACACAAGGCTGTACTAGGAGTCACACAGGCCAAACTCGTGCTTCCATACAGATGTCCCTACACCTGTGAAGGGGCTCTATCTCAGCAAGCCTCTCGTAAACTGGAAATGCTGCAAGTTGAAAATGCGTTTAACACACCTAATGGGGCAAGCACGGCACGCTGCAGTGCCAAGTGCTTCTCTTTGTAATCGTGTGGTCGGCTGGGAGCTGTGGCGGCTTGGCTGCTCAGCATGGAGAGAGTGTCATGTATATCCCAGGCTGGGATAAAAATCCAAATTCAAAATTGGAAAAATATCTTCTGCTGAGTTGTATATTGCTTTTGCCCTATCGTAACCTTGAAAATCCAGAAGTTGAATGACTGCTAGTTGGGGATTAACTAAGGGCCCATGGGAGACAGCGTGGTCTATCCCAGAATGTGCTGTCTGAGCTCGCAGAGCAAAGACAGTCAGATGATACAAACTTGGGGCTTTTTTTTTTTTTTTTTTTTTTTTGTACCTGGAATAGAACTCAGTACTGTGCCACTGAGCTATACCCCCACCCCCTTGTCTTTTGATGGTTACTTGTTTCTATATATATTTTTTACATCCCTTAAAATACTAATCTCAAAGTTATATGCTATTCATAGTTTATTAGAAATTAAAATAGCACCCTTTTAAAGTATTTTCTAGTACAAAAATTTCAACAAGAATCATATTAAACCTCCTGGCCTGTTACTGGTGTGGAGACTCACATAGTACTGACCTGTTCCTAGGATGTACATCAAAACCGCTCTAGAACACATTAGTTATCTATTCACTTGCAAAATGATAATTCTTACAGTTAAAGAGCATATTAGAAATTGATATTGTGATGGCGATAATGTTTATTTGCCCTTCAGGCTGTTTTAGCTTTTCCTATCACTCATTACTTAAATGGACACTGTATGTGTTCAGCACAGCCGGGCATTCATGGGGCGCGCTATCAGGGGCTGGCGGGCCCAACCCCTCCAGCCTCGGCCAGTTCTTGAATCTCTGGCCACGATCTTCATGAGCTTTGTTTCCAGCCCTTGACCATCTCATGTTACCCTCACCCTTGACCTATTACCCTGTTTATTTTGTGGAGGGATCACCTTCAAGGAGTTATGCAGCTCATTTTGGCCTCGTTCAGACATCAAGCTCTCCCAGTAGCCTTCCGTGACCAACCACTCAATAGCCTCCTGTGCATTCCGAACTCCTTCTTCACCCCGTCTTCTTCCTTTTATCCTTCTCTTAAAGCATCTTATCCTTTGCCTTGTGTCTGCTGTTGCATCCGAGTCCTACAGAATGCAACCTTCGTGAGCTCAGCCTCCTCGTTTGTTTTTGCAGCTGTAACACCAGCACCCACAGTAAATAGCAGCAGGTTCCTAATAAACACTGACAGAATGAAGGAATGCGTATCTCTGCAGTCTTACCAAGAATAGTACTGAACACAACCCTGTGTTCTCTGAGATGGAAATCACTGAAGGTTACCAGATAATAAATGAGGGGGCCCAGGTGCAACTGTAGCCTACACACAGTTCTCCATGCAGTGTGCACCTGTTGGGATTTTAATTGGACCCACAGTGCCAGCTACTTTAGCAGAGCAGGCAATTTGCATCCTGAGCCTCGCTGACCTCGGGCTGGCTCCAAGCTTCTGCCAGAGCGAGCCTCTCTGTTCCGCGCATCTTGCAATCTTGGCTGTGCCTTTCGATTCCCAGCAGAAAGCAGTTAGACATTGTTTGAATTGCACTTCCAATTGTCTGTTGGTTTTTTTTTTAGACTGCATTTTTTTTTTTTTTTAGACTGCATGTTTATTTGGCTTAGGGCTCTTAGCATGCCATGGTGAAGGTTTTGGATCTCTTGCTATTATCCATTCCCATACATGTCTGCCTTCAGATTGCAGTTATACTATAAAAAGTGTCCAGTGAGTGTCAGTGGCCTCTTTACAGCTTGGGATCTTTTGTGAGTAATCTTATCCTTTCATCGTTACCATGTGATACTAAGAGTGCTGGCCAGGAAGTCAGCTGTGATATCTTTAGGACAAATCCTCCTGACATATGGCATAGACAGTTGGGCACGACCACTATTTTGGGGTGCTTCTGTTTGGTCTAGACTGGTGCTTTCAGCCATACTGATAACACACTCTGCCAGTTTCCCAAACATGTGCCTATGTGTGCCAGTCAGCTCTATTCAGTATCTCGAGTATTTCTGTTTTCTATTCAGTGTAGAGATAAGCACATCTGATAACACTATGGAAATCAGCAGGATTTGTGTCTTGTAAAAGAGATGCAGTCCAGTGGGCTTGCCCAGAGGAGACTTCTAAGATATACGATCCCTTTTGCTTCTTCTCTTGCCAGCTTAATAAAATCTTATTTTATTTAAAAAAACAAACAAACCATACTTCAAAAGAATCTGTAAAATCTTATTGCATTTAAAGCAGTTGATTCTGAACATAGCTTTAGTGGGAGAAATAACCAGGTATTAGCTGGGTATTGGGGTAGTTGATATGGTTTTCTTCTGAACCCAGGGATTTATCCTAACATCATGAAAAGAGGCACAGTAAGACATTATGTTGTGTTGTGTGGTGACATCAGGAAGAAATGGACATCAGCTAGAAAGTCTAATGAGAATCTGAACCAGTAAGACTCTAGATGTAGCTGATTTTTATTGTTGTTACTTCATTATTTCAATCAAAGAACAATAAAGGAATCTGTCTACCCATGCGAATCAACTCATGCACCTGACTTCAAAATCTGTGGAAAAGTTTCCAGAGGCTTTTAAGTGTATAAAAGTATCAGACCAATTTTTTTGTTTTGTTTTAGTTTTTTGAGACAGGGTCTTTCTCATTCTATAGTTCACAATGGTCTTGAACTTACAGTGATCCTCCTACCTCAGCCTTCAGGGTGCTGGGATTACAGGTATGTACCACCGTACCCAGTTTTTCAGATCTTTATTTATTTGGTACAACATCTCACTATGCATCTCAGACTTGTAGGGATCCTCCTGTCTCAGGCTCCCCAGTGCTGGGATTAAAGATGTGCACCACCACACCCAATGTATGCAGTACTGGGGATTGAACTTGGGTCCTTGTGTTTCCCAGGCAGGTGTTTATACTGCCAAGCTATCTACTCAGTCCTTCAGTCCAAATTTTAAACATGTACCTTGCATATAGTTGTCCACCAAAACAATCACCCATAAATCAATTAAAAAGGCAGAAGGGGGGCCGGGAAGATGGCTCAGTAGAATAAGCGCTTCCCTGGCAAGTGCAAGGGCCTGAGTTCAATCCCCAGTTTTGCCAAAAAAAAGAAAAAAAAGAAAAAAAAAAAAGGCAGATGAAGGGAAGAGAAAGATGACAAACTGGTATTCACGCATTTGAGCAAATGTCTTCAGTTTGGCTCTTCCTTCCCACTGTGAGGTGCTGCAGTTCCTTAAAGCAGAGTCTTCTGCCCCCTTTCCTTATTTTGCTCCATATTCCTTGGTACTCAACTGCTTTGAAATGTTTCAGATTTGGTGTTTGATGCATTTTACATAAAAGTTTTGTCCCACATGGTCCTCATCATTTGTCTGGTACTCAACAAGCAAGCTGCGCCTTGTTGATGGTAGTTCCCATGACTCACGGCCTTTCCCAGGGGAAACAATTTATTTGGTACTTGTCACTTTGGGTACTTGTTTTAATGGGTACCAAGATGCCACTGTACCTTCCTAGGTGTATTAGCTACAACTATGGCTCCAATTTCCATTGCTCTAAATTTGGATTCCCCAGCCCAAGCTTCCATTCTGAGTCTCAGGCCCCATATCTGGCCTCACACTGCCCGTGGCTGGACTGTCCACCTTTCTCTGCCCATGGTCATCCTCCAGGGCTGCTCTTGGTAATCAGTGCCACCTACAGCTAGCAGCTCTAGGTCAAATCCCAAGCCATCCCATTTGCTAATCCCTTTCAGCTTCCTCCCATAACTAATTCAGTATCAAGTTGGCCTAATGTCATCTCTTAGATGGCTTTCAAGTCCATTTCTTAAACTTAGCCCTGTTTCTGCATCTTTTCAAAAGGAAAATGTGATCACACAAAGTCTGCTACTTAAAACCCTTAAAGCCCTTTCTCATTGGTCAAAGGATAAAGAAAATGAAATCACACAAAGGAATGCGCTACCTCTAGCAAGTTCTGCTTGTTGCAGAACTTTCCCCTCCCTTCATTTCACTCCATGATTGTTAATCATTCTGGCCACTTCCTCCCTCTTTTGAATTTCTTCAGTCCCACTGCAGGCTTTCCTCCAGTTAATTTTTGTATTATGTCGTTAACTGCAATGTATCTAATGTGCAAGGACACTGCTCACTTGTTTCTTTTTTGGAGCATCTCATTTTCTTATGTTCATTTGTTTGTGTGACATACGTGACTTGTGGGTCACATATGTTAAACTGTGTGAAAAGCCTACTATGAAATTAGGCCTTAACCTAGATTCAGTTGAACACTGTAGCCTCTCATGCGGTGACTCAGGGAACTCTTACATCCTGTCACACGTGGTTAATCTTGTAGGATCTGGAGATGCTTGTCTGATCTGGTTTTGCTTTGTATTTGTCCTCACAGTCTTAAAGCAATGTAAAAGGAGGGTTTCATTTGAATAATTTGTTTTTCAAAAGCCCACTCTTAGTTTTCTCATTGCTGACACAAATACCCAACACCCAAAGTTGAAGGAGGAAAGGTTTATTTGGCTCAGTTTGTAGAGGTTTCAGTCCATAATCAGCTAGCTCCAAGACAGGGTGGCATGCCAGATAGGCATGCCAGAGGAGAAACAGTATATGGTGGGCAAAAGGTAGGAAAAAACAAAACAAAACAAGGGCACCACCACAGCTCTTTCAATCCCTTATATCTTATCCAAGCAACAGGGCAGGTAGCATTTGTACCCTGAATCCTGGAGCCTTGGATCTAAGTGTTGCACTGTGAATCAATCCCAGTATCACATACTCTGGATTTAGACACCTCTGAAAAAGCCCCACCTATGACCACATAAGGCTTTGGGGGGACATTTACACACAAGCCATAACAATCACTATAATAAATAACTATAATAATAATAAATAATTTGATGAACTTCTAAGTTCAAAGTTTTACAGGCCTATATGAACACAAAGTATTTCTTTAGACTAGCATGGATTTATAGGAGAAAAGACAATGATGACATCATTGTTATGGTTTAGATCTGGGTCTCTGCTCTTAATGGCTTAGATCTTCAGGAGTTTGGAAGGTGATTGGATTATGGGGTACTATATAATGGATTAGTCCACTGATGAGTTCACAGTTGACTTTCTGTAAGAATATGGGGCATGGTCAGAGGTAGGTCATTTCAGGCATGACTTGGAAGGGTGTATGTCCCTCCTAGACTCCCTCCCACCCTCATCCCTCTGCTTCCTGGCTGCTGGCAGCTTCCTGTGCCAGGCTCTTCTACCATGGTGTTTCTCCATTGGCATCAGCTGACCAGAGACTTTAATTCTAAGGATAAACTCTCTTCCTTTAATTTACAGATTCCCAGCAGTTACACATTGTTTGGATGTTCAGTATTTTGTCCCAGCAACAAAAAAGTGACTAAGACAGATTTTAGTACCAGGAGTGGGGTCATTGCCATGACTTTATCTGACTATGTGGTTCAGAAGCCTTTGGAAATGGTTTGTGGGAGGAATCTGTAAAGGTTTGGAGATGCGTGCTAGAGGAGATCAAGGATGCTTTAAGATGAGCTTGATGGAGATTCTAGCTGAAATTTAGGAAAGCAGAATGCTGATACAAATCCAGAAGGTGAAGATTAGGCTCAAGAGATTTCAACTGGAAACAAAAATTCCATTGGCAGTTGGACCAAAGGCCATGTGTGTTATGCTCTGGTAGAAAATCTGTCTACATTTTACCTATGTCCTGACACTTTGCAGGTGATTGAGATTAAGGGTGGTAGATCATTCAGGCAGTAGTGAGGGTATATCTGGCTGCTTTCAGCCAAATTTACAGTGAGAAAAATGAGCATTTGAGATGAATATACACTTCTCAGAAGAAGAAGTGTAAATGGAAAGAAATATATGGAAAAATGTCCAACATCATTGGTCATTCAAGAAATACAAATTAAAACAACCCTGAGATTCCATTTCACCCCATAAAGAATAGCTAACTTCAAGAAGCCAACCAATAATAAACACTATAGAAGCTGTGGTGAGAAAGGGACCCTTCTGCACTGTTGGTAGGAGTGCAGACTGGTGTAATCATTATGGAAATCAATGTGGAGATTCCTTTATAAACTAGGGTTTGACCACTACTATTGTGAACTGCTGAACTGTGTTGGATTGTTTTGTTGAATTTATGCACCTATAGTATTTAGATGCCATTAGAATACCCATCTCTGACAGTACTAAACAAAAAAAGGGGATACAGAGGAAGGACCATTTTGTATCTGTATATACAAAATAGTTAGGATAGATATACAGCTACTTTCGCTTAATTCAATTAGAGCAAAGATTTGTACTAATAGTGTTTGGACAGGATATCCTGTCGGCATTTTGTACTATGGATGACTACTAAGAAGATAACAATGTACAGTGTATTAATTATTGAAACTATCTATTAACCAGTTTTGAAACTGTCTCATTGCTATTTGTTTCTCAATAAAATAAAATTAAATAAATAAATAAATAAACAAACAAACTAGGCTGGAGGTCCCATTAAAAGCCAGTTATTCCACTCCTGGGTATTTTTCCAGAAGAACTGGAAACTTCATACCACAGTGATATATGTGCCCTCATGTTTAAGCAGCGCAATTTGTCATAGCTCAATCTTGGAAACAACCTAGATACTCATCAACTAAAAAATGGATAAAGAAGATGTGGTATTTTTACACAATGGAGTGTTATTCAGCTATAAAACAGGATAAATTTGAGTCTTTTGTTGGTAAATGGATGCAACTAGAGAACATACTCTTAAGTGAAATAAATCAGACCCACATGTGCAGACAGACATCTTATTGTCTGCTTAGTGTGAGAACCTGAAAAAGAAAAATGGAATCTGAAGTATACAATAGATACTAGGAAAAAGGAATGGACTTATTCAAAAGGAAAGAGTTACTGAATTGAGGAGAAGAACAGGAGAGGGAGTGAGGGAAAGAGATTTATCTATGTATGTAAGCAGGATGGTTTAAACAACTGTATTGTGCTTATCTGCTGGCCCATGGAAAGAAGTAGTTAATGTTTTAATTTGTTTCATCTCCTTTTTTAAATTGTACTTTTTCTTTTCTTAATTTCTTATACATTTCTCTTTTTTTCCTCATTCTTCTTCAATTTCACATGCATATATCTGGTAATATGAATAACTGTTTAGAAGACAATACTATGTATTAAAATAAATATTGTGAAATTCATATTACTTTGTTAAGTGAAAATCTGTATCACTTGTAATTTTTTTTTTTTAATTTTAATTTGTACTCTTTAAAAAATAAAGAATAAAAATATGTTTGATTATGCTGGCTGTTTCAACACAGCAGTCAGGCTCAGGTTGCTGTGGTTTGATCCCCACAACTCAAGCCAGCCAAACCTGCCCTGAAGGTATTCCAAGAAAAAAAAATCCTTATTTGATTATGCTGTACTTAAAAAAAAGAGAAGCAAAAGTGCATTGAAAAAGTTTTCTGTTTTTTCAGGAGAGAAGCATCCATAAAAGGGCTGCATCTATGGAGCTGGAGCAAAGGACAGTATAGTTTTCAAAAAGATTAGCATAAAATAGAAGCTAAGTACTGTACATCAAGACAGTCGTAAAGAATGCTTGAGCACATCTTAATTTATAACAGCCCACCCTTTGCAGACTCTAAAGTGTAAAAGGAACAGACTTCATTTTAAGAAGACTGTCCCATGTAGCCTAGCTGGTTTCCTGGGATTCATTTCACAGTGCTCATCATCCAGGCATTCAGAGGTCTTCGAACCTGTGATGCTAGTGGGACTGACCAATAAACTTCTCCTTAGGTAAGTTGTGGGTACTGGGTATCTTGTCTTATCAACAATGAAATAACTAAGACAATCACCAGTCCTACTGGGATGTGTGTACAGTGGAACACACAAGGGCTTGGGTGTTGCACACACAGAAGTGAAATCCTGCTCTGCTGATGTGTCACTGTATGACTCATGTGAGTGTTCCACCCCAAGACCTTACTCACCTATAAAAACTCAGTAGCCTGTCTTCCCCCACCTACTCATTCATGATAGCTGTTGTGCCTCAATTTTCTAATAACACTTCAGAGTTTAAGCATTTTCACAGATTTTTACTTTCTGAGTAGCTCAAAAATTTTATGATGTTTTAGGTGGGGATGTGTTGTTGCTATTAAATTATTATGATTATTTTACAGAGGAAATAACAGGCCAGAGAGATTAAGTGGTTGCCCGAGACCCAACAGTTAACCTAAAAATAGCACAAACTACTCAGCCTTCTACTATAAATCTTACATACTTTCCTCATTATATATTTGCATTAGCAAAAAATGTAGTTACATAAACTGAAGTTCTTATCAATAAACCAGGAGACACAGTTAAGATAGCTGCCACAATCAGAAACTCCAATGCCACAGGAGCCTGGCAGTCATGCAAAGAGTAAAGCATGCTAAGTGAATATTAATCATATTTTCTCTTTCTCAAAGAAACACAATCCTGTTTTTTTGTTTGTTTGTTTATTGGATACAGGGTCTCATACACACAGTTCAGACTCATAGTGAAACTCCTGTCTCAGCCTCTGCAGTGCTGGGATTATAGGTGAGCACCACCATGCCTGGTCTCGGTGGCCTGAACACCACACCTGGGGCTCCAGGACTGGCATGGCATGCAGTGCCAGGGATGGAACTCAGGCCCTTGTGCTTGCCAGGCAGGTGTTTATGCTGAGCTGTCTCTTCAGCCTTTCTGTGTTTTTGTTGAAAGACAATATACTCATTCATTTTAAAAATATTTCTTTATTAAAAAAGCTACAGTATAAAAGGAATGAAAAATGGTGATTTTAATGTGATGGGTGGGGAGTAAGAGAGCAGGGTGGGGACTGAGGCAAACCAGTATTCTGCACCACCCATGTTGGGTGTTGGTTGCTGTTCTTTTAAAAGTCATGACATCCTCCTACAGAGATAAAGATCTATAAGCTTTAAAAGTGGAACAGTGGGATCCATTAGTCAGCCACAACCTGTAAGAACTGTGTGAATACCACAGATGTAGAACAAAGATGAAACAGATCACACTAAGTGGAGGAAGGATTTCCTGTCCACAGAGTTTCTAGTACCTTTCAATACATGCGTTTAATGTAAGCTGCATATTTACATAAGTTCCTTACATAGTATCAATTTATAAACATTAGACTGTTCAGGGATCTTGAAGATGTAGTCCCAGTTATTTGCATTTATATTTTTACTTATTAAAAAATCATTGTGGTAATTTAAAATCCTAGCAGGGTTTGAAAGGGTAACATTCACTTATCTTGAGCTCATAAATCTGTATACAACTTCCAGTTTGGAAAACATGTCAAAAATATGGAATTCTGCTTAAAGATATATATAAATAGAGTCCTCAAGTTTAGAGTATGAAGCCCCAGATGGTCTATCAGTATCAACAGAAACTACTTTCCTTGCCAACACGAATTTCATAAACTAGAAAGCATTCTCAGGCCTGCAAGGGCAGGCATATCAAGTGTACATGCGCTTACTACTATATTCTTGGTATCATGTTGGGTACTGCATTATCTGGACCATAAAACATTATTTTAAAAAGTAAAACAGTGAATGCTTGAAATGAACTATTTATTTTTTATAGCAAGCACACTGAAGCCTTTCCAGAAAGTCTGATATGTACTCCCACATGTTCGAGTGAAACAAATCTGCGATTACAGATTTGCCAGGTGGGCTTTGGGAGCAGAAGTAAACCTGTGTGTCGGGCTTAAGCTTTTATATTCTTCCTTTTCTTTGTGATAATATAAATTTCTTGGATCCAATACTGGCATTGTTGCTAATAACCTAATAACTACAAATGCAGCGGAAAAGCTATGTAAACGTAAGTGCCATTGTGTTACTGATGAAAGAAGGAGCTGAGGCTTGTAGCTTCAATAGCGTCTCTCTGTCACTCAGAAGAAAGAATGAGAGGCACAGCTCGTAATCACGCCACCACAAAGACTCTAACATCAGTATAACACGGACTCAGTGTTTGAGAATGGTGAGAGCAGGGGGACACATGACCCTTCTGATAGCCTTGGGGCTTCTGAGCTGAAGCAGGCTGGACTCGGGCAATGGAGCTCCACCATCTGAGGTCCCCTTGAGAAGCATACAGCTTTCATTGCTGTAAAGAGCAGACCCTCATGCTCAAAGAACACTTGCCATAGTTCTCCATTGTTGATAATTTTTATTTCTATTTATTTCAAAAAAGACAGGGAAATTCTGGCCTAGTCCACATCGCTGATTAGTGACATTTTAGCTGCCAGATAAACAAATCTTCATCAAATGCAAGTTATGGGGTTCAAGAGAAAATTTCTGATCAATCTTGAACTGTTATTTGGTTTTGTGAAAATACTTTTAACAGTGAAAGAAATCAATAAAGATTTACTAAGAGTTTTGTTCTTTGCATAGGTTTTGAAATGGGTTCTTACCCATTGTAAAAGGTCTTTTAGAGTTGAAATATATACTTTACTCCCTCTGGTTCTTTTCTCCTATTGATCCTTTACATCAAGTGAGCCTACCTTACAGTAAGTGATAGCACCTATATATTCTGTACAAGATACACACAATGAGCTTCTCCCTATTTCTATTATGGTTCTACAACAGGGAAAGAATGCAGAACAATAAACTTTGTGAGCTGCATTGAAAGTTCATCTGCTACTCATTTCAAATTAAGAAATGAACTAGACATAGCAGTATCTGCCTGTAATCCCAGCACTTTGGGAGGCTGAGGCAAGAGGATCATATGTTTTAACGCAGCCTGGGCAAGCTAATGACTTAGTAAGATCCTGTTTCAAATTTAAAAAAAAATAACAAAAGGGCTGGGAATAGCTCAGTGCAAAGGTCCTGGATTCAATCTCTAACACTACTTCCATAAAAAGCAAGTAAAGAATTTGGCAGAAAATATGATTTTTATATTTAAGGAAAAATTTAATAGCTTTCATTTATTGAATATCTACTAGTCATCAGGTACTTCTGAACTTTGAGGCTCACCTAGAAAAACAGAGCTGCCTTTAACTTCTTCTTTCAAAGATTACTATGAGATATAGGTTGGCAAAGATTGCACAAATGTCAGAAATCTTCCCTTTTCTAGCTCCTCACTTCTTGCAGTGTGACTCTGTAGGTCCTTTCAGCAAAAAAATGTTGTCTATTTCTCTACCTCTAATTCTGGGTTGGCTTTGGGACTGACTGGCTCACACAGGGCAGTAGAAACAACCATGTGTCGATTCTGAGCCTAGCCCTTAAGCTCTGCGTATTCCCTCTCCCACGCTTGGAAACCTGCTGACCCTGTGTGACCGGCTGTGCAAATCATGCCAGATGAGCCTGCTGACTGACAAAGGACATAGTCCCAGTGGTCCTCATTGTCCCTTAGTGGCCAGCCAATCCTTAAGGCAAAGACATACAACTCACTGCAAGTGGACCGTAGATTCATGTAGGAGCCCAACTGAGACTACAGGAACTGCCCAGCTGTTGTAGTTTGAGTCTAGACGTCCCCCAAAGCGTCATGCACTCTTGGGTTGGGCTTCTAGAGTTTGTGATTGATTAATGGTCCAATGCTGAGATTATGGGTGTAAGTGTTACATTCACCCCCGGGGCAGGCAGCCTGCAGACAGTATAAGGGGCGGGGACCTTGCTCTCCCTGCTCTTCTTCCATTTCCTCTCATTGCTTTTATTGTTTTCTGCTGCCATGAACTGTTGCCCTTTTCCATGTACCACTCTGTCTTGGAGCCAGACAAATAGGGACTGAAAACTCCACAAAATGTGAGCTATGTAAACTTTTCTTCCTTAATCTTGGGCATCACGTATCAGCTAAGCCAGCCCAAGCAAGGAAACCACAGAAGTGGAAGCTACGAAATAGGCTATTGTGTGGGGTGCTTTGTTACACAGCAAGAGATAACTGATACAGCAAGTATGACTAACCCCAATGTAATACAGAGAGGCCTGTAATTTGTCCAAGTTCAATGAGCTGGTAAATGCTAAAGGTATTAAGTTTTCAGGTCTTCCGTAAGGCCCATGCTCTTAAGTCACTGCACTATACTGATTCAACTTTTTGGTTCTTGTTTGACCTAAATGAGAATGTCCATGTGAGTGCCTTTACATGCTTGGTACTTGACTAGATTTATTTCCTTTTTTAGGGAGCAGAGAATCTGTTTTGTTTTTGATCAATGAAATTGTAAACTGATGGTTTTGCTCATGGCTCTACCTGAAATGCAACTTCTACCTTTGAAAGCTGACCTGAAATACAACTTCTATCTTTGAAAGCTGCTCATAAGTAACCACTTGCAGGCTGGGGAGATAGGTTGGCATTCTAAGTGTCTGCCTGGAAAGTACAAGAACCCAGATTCGATCCCCAGTACCGCATCCCCTGTGCTGGCCCTGGAACTCTGCATGTACTGTGCCGACCACCAAAGTGGTGTGGTGGTGCACACCTGTAAACCCAGTACTGGGGAGGCTGAGACAGGAGGATCACTGAGTGTAGTAAGACCCTGTATCTAATAAGTAAGTACAAGTTTGTAGACCAAAAATTAGAGAAAAAGAAGGGCTGGAAGGACAGCCAACATTTTGGCCCTATCCCTTCAAGGTCAGTGAGTACTCAGGACATAGGAGAACCTGTACTGTAACATCCTGTAACTCCTTGGAGTCCCAAATTTTCTGATCAAGGAGATTATGGGGACACAGAGCAA
>NW_004524690.1:3225140-3234935 GCF_000260255.1 Octodon degus
TTTTAAAAATTAAGTAAATGAATTTTTAAAAAAGTAACCACTTTCTGGGACTCTCCTTTAATTTCCTAAGACAGAAATATATATAATTTTAACCTGTGGCTAAAAATAACTACAATGGCTCACTCCTTTCTTGATCCTTGGTTTTGGAAAGTGAATTTTTAGTACCTTCTATCATGAAATGACATGTACTTCACCAGTCTCTAAACCTAGACCAGCTTTGTGCCATGCTCTGGACAAGAGATGTGGCCTGAGTGAGGACATACCAGTTCTGGGTGGAGGCCTGAGCCACCTTGCACACTTCCATTCACTACTCAGGAACCCCTACACCCATGAGCCTAGGTTGCCCCTGATGAGGGGTGAGACACCACAAGGACCAGAGCCCAGCCAGACTATCCCAGCTCAAGCCCCCAGATCTGTGCGTGGAGCCCAGTCAGGATCAGTGAAGCCGGACCGCAGCTGACCCCTGTCACATGCAGAGTGCAGCTGGGCATTGCCTGGGTAACCTACCCAGCAGAGTAAATGGGCACCAAATGCCACTGGGCTGTGCTGAAGGCACAGACAAGGGACATCTTTTGTGCTTTTTGAAAAGAGCTCCTTTGTACTCTTACGGTATTTTAAAACTTATTTTTGGAAGGGCCCACGTATTCAATAAATGTCACTGAATGGATGACTGAATGGCTAAGTATTCAATTACACAAAGATAAGATTTTTCTGACAAAAGAGAACCCTGACTTTTTATTTCGAAATGAATCACTTGTGTCTTTCCTGGCTGTGAGTCAGAGCAGTTCTCCACACAGGAGCAGATACTTAGCAGGTGCGCTCCATAGATGGTAGCTGCCATTGGTCTTGGCGTGTGAACTGCGATGCCAAACAAGAAGCGCCACAGCAAGCAGCAGACACTGACACACGCGGGGCATTTTTCCTAAATGCGTTCAAAATCAGGACAAGCTCTCCTGGTATTTGTAGGATGGAGACTGAGTGCGAAGGACATGCAGTTGTTCCTTCAGATATTGGTGAGCTGCTGATTTTGTTTTGAAAATATCCTCCTTGGACAGGCTCCCAGCTCTCCAGCAATCCCGCTAACAAGAGCAGCAGGTTCTGCTGTGGGAGATCAGGTCTGAGGCGCTCGCCCGCTTTCTCAAGGCTGGGAATTCTCAGCTTGAGCTGCACATCAGAAGCATCTGGGGAGCTTTAAAAAATGCCTCCAGAGATGGGTTTAATGAGTTTCGGGTACAGCCTGCACAGGAGGACTTTAAAAAAGCCCTAGGGTGATTTTCCTGAGAAGTCAAAGTTGAGAACCTCTACCCAACCTTTCCCCAGAGTGCTCCCACCAGTTAAATGGTTATTACTGGATCTAACTTTAGAGGCCATCTGAAATAAACACCTCTTAAGTATGCCTATAATCACAACCCAGAACTGAAACAGTATAGCTACAGCATGATCTTTTATAGCAGACAATGACTGACTCAAAAAAGAATCAAGCAATCATGGTCAAAGAGCAACTTCCTGCTGACTAACTTGACAAGCAGATTATGAACCACTGGGGAGGGGTTTACATGTCATTAAAGCCTTAAATATAATTAGGTATTCAAAATTTTGGTCTAACTGACAAAGGTTCTACAAACTGCGGTATAGCGTTTCAGGGTAAATCCTGAGGGGATTTGACTGACCTTGTCAGATACAAAATTACATTACTTGTTATATAGGTCTTGCTTTATCTTGGTTTTAACCATCCAGCAGAAAAGTATGAAAACGAGGTATTAAAAGTAAAGCTATAGTAATATGCTTAGCTGTAAAAGACTCAAGTCAACAACTTCTGACATTGCCAGTCCAATGGATAACCTACTACTATTATGGACTACTAGACTATATTGGACTATTTTGCTGAATTCACACACCTATAATATTTAAATGACAATGGAATACCCATCTCTGACAAAACTAAACAAAAAAAAGGGTATACAAATGAAGGACCATTTTGTATCTGTATGTACAAAAATAGGATAGATATACAGCTACTTCCTCTTAATTCAATGAGAAGAAAGATTTGTACTAATAATGCATGGACAGAATGTCATGTCTGCATCTTGTACTACAAATAACCACTATGAAGACAAGAATATGCAATGTATTAATTATTGAAACTGTCCCACTGATTGGTTTTCAAACTGTCTCACTGCTATTTCTCAATAAAATTAATAAAAAATAAAATTAATAAAAAAACCAAAACAAAATTTTGATCTAAATTAAAAACATATTTATAACTTGTATTCAATAATACATCAAAGCTAAATTTTACTTGTATATATAATCTAAAAGTACATTAGTCTAAAATTTCTCTAAAAATATACACTATCACATGCACAAAAATACAACCATAAATTAAGGTACAATTTAGTATTCTAGTATGATTTTTGAATTCAGATTCAACATGGGTCTTTCAAACAGTAGTTTCATCTTCCTAGTACATAAATGATTCTTATATAGCAATTCTTACATGGGAATTATTTTTAATAATTGTTTAATTAGTTTTTGGTGCATTCAGAAGTTTTGAAACAATGATAATCTTTTTATAAAAGATATAATAATACAAAATTGCTTTAATGCCAAAATTCATTACCAATAACTTCTGTAGCTGCAATCACAAATAGATGTGCAACGAATCAGAGTCACACTTTTCTAAGGCAGAGGCTCCACTGGAGAAAAATCTAGTTTGCCCTGTTGATGTCATACACAGGGGACATGAGATCCAGAGAGGTTGCCCAGGTAACTCAATGCCCCTGGCACTGAATGGCTGGGAATCTGCATCTAGCCCAGGATGTGGTGTCTGCATCTTCTCCTTTCTCTGAGGCATATGGAAGAAAAGGGAGAAGCCTGCTCCAGCCCTACAAAACCAGGGGGCAGAGCTGGATATGCTTTCCAGCTTCCATCAAACGCTGATGTTTTACCAACCTCTGTTATAGGTGGGTATGTCCCATAGAGGATTTGACAATGAGAAATCGTCACATTCTACTACACTGTTACTACAAAACATGTTGAAGTCATTGATAGCCATTTAATACAATATTTATAAATGTATTTCCTATATTGTTTTCTATCTATTATTGAGAGCTTATAGAAGCATGTTATAATTAGTGAACTAATACACATACATCATTCCTTTCTCTAGTCCATACCTAATTCAAATTTCCTTAGTTTGTACCTAATGTCCTTCTTTTGTTCCAGGATCCTGTATTACATTTAGTTTGTTCTATTTTTACGGAGAGAGGGAGAGAGAGAGACAGAGAGAGAGAGAGAGAGAGAGAGAGAGGGAGAGGGGGAGGGGGAGGGAGGGAGAGGGGGAGAGGGGGAGAGAGAGAAAGAAAGAGAGATTTTTCAGCTAATTAAGAGCAAAATCTTACAAATTGCTATTCTCATATTCTCTAATATCAAAGAAAGGGGCATATGTTAATGAGGTAATCTGGAATTTTAATTATGAGAAACACACTGTAGATAAGAGAAAGTTTAGCAAAAAGAATGTGACAATTGAAAGGAGATTTCAATACAGACTATCAGAATCTAAAAGAACATGGGATAGGGCAGAGTAGTGTAAAAATTTAAGGTAATAACAAGCAGCTCACATAAGACCACAGTAATATCGTGCAATTTGCCATCATTTACTTTAGGGAAGTTTGTGTTTTTAAAAACTCATAGAGATTCAGTGATTGCTTTCTTGCCAATATTTATGTAAAACATTTTCCAAACAAGACTGATTCATCTTACTCTGAAATGAATTGTTAGATCACAACAGAGAATGTTAAAGCGTTTGTATCTCTTATAGAAATGCCAAACATTTTACTCTGCCTGATGCTGTACTATAAATAGAGAGATTCAAATGCTAAAAATGTTGTCCAATTGCTGAACACAGCTCTTCAGCATCTACTTTTCTAGTACAAATGACTTGTTCTCCCAAAGTTTGAAAGTGAAAGCTAGTTACAATTCAGAGCAATGGTATACCTAACTTCAATTAACGAAACATGAACAGTATTTTCTGTGTACAGTTTCTTTTTGTTTAGATCATTCTCACTGAAATGCTTCTTTAGACATCTACTGAAGTTTTGCAGAACAGTAGATACTCTGAAGACAGGTTTTTAAATTAACAAAACAGCCACGCAGCATCAATATTGTTGGGAAATGCTGATGCTGATCTAACTCATTTTTAATTTAATTAACTGCATTTAAATGTAATAATAGATGTAAAAGATGTCAAATTACTTGCTGTAATAAATGAGTAATAAAATCAGAATTTGAGAATGATTAACTCACCAAACAGGACAATATAAATAATATCCCAGTAGCCAAAAGTGAGAGGAAATTAAAAGTAAACTCTAAGAAATTTTAACAGGCTAAGAAGAATAGGCCTTCTTAAGAAAGAAGTCTGCTTTTGTTATCAAAAGAACAATACATGAGAAAATGTCATTGATATGGCTGACACTTTAAAACAGTATAGATCTATCTCCAGGTATGTATATACCTGGCAAAAAGTAGAGGCAGCACCAGCAGCGTAGAGATCTGTGTAAGATGTTTAGGGCTAGCAGTCCTTTGAAGAGGGTGTCACTGGGGGAAACTACAAGAGATCTGTGACAGGGACATAGCCAGGCAGGAAGAGAATGGCTTCAAGACATCTTCCAAACAGCTGACAGTCCTGCTGCTTTCGAGTTCCCTTCTGCAACTCACGAGGGCTCAGATTTAGAGCCAGGTATTCCTGAATAGCAAGATTCCCTTTCCGCTGAATACAAATGTGGCAACGTCTTTTCTTGGCTGCCTCAAAGGTGTCTTCTGTTTTGACTTGCAGAGTTAAATTTCTGCAGGTCTCCATAGGTTAAAGTAATTAAAGTATCTCCTGGGTAAGACTTTGAAATATATAAGAAATGACTTAAGTAAAACTATTTGATTTGGGGTAATTTTTTTATGTGTGTGTGTTTGTGGTACCAGGGATAGAACTCTGGACCTTGCACTTTCCAGGCAGGCACTTATGCCACTGAGCTGTTTCCAGCCCCAGGAGTAAATTATTATTAAATATATTATCATGTTCATTTACATACAAACTTTACTCATATTTTGACTTATTTAAGATGTGCTATTTAATTTACTTTAGTTCATTTTAAAATGAAATGCATGTTTGTAGACAATCTGGAAATGACATGATAGTTTGAGGGCTAATTATGTAAGTTTCAAGTTATTTTCAATATGCCACAACACCAAGAGAGACAGAAGTTGTGTTTATTAACTAATGTTTTGGATATCCTGAATTTCAGATGAAAAGCAACCTACAATAATTTTTGTATTCAATTATAAAATGAGACAAGATGTAAAAATTGAGACTGCAATTTTAATTAAGCAAGTCTTTCCAGTTAATACATATTGTACTTCATTTGACCATGTTGTCGGCTAATCAAGAAGTGTGAAGGACTCAGACACACAGACCACACACACACACACACACACACACACACACACACACCACACACCACACACACACACAGAGTCCTGGGGCTCTCAGAGACCACACTGTGCCGTGAGCTTCCCAAGTTCCTCAGACAGACGTGGGGACACACAACCGCAAGCAGCAGCAGCAGCAGCAGCAGCATCAGGCTTGGCCAGAGGGCTGCACAGTGCCCTTAACCTCGGCTTCTGCAGTTTGGTTACTGTTTTCAGAGTTCTGGGCTTGGTGGGCACAGGGCCCTCTCACAGTGTCCCATGAGTGCGCCTCTTGCATCAGCGTGTATCTTTAAGTGTGTCTGTCATCTTGGGCAGTGCACACTTGCTTCTGTGACTCCAGTGACGGGCACTGGTTAGTATCCATTTACACCAACAGCAGAGTGACTACCCAGGGAGCAAAATAAAGCAGGTCTGGTACTTCATAAAGCATTTCTGAATTTCTGTGTCTGTAATTCTTAATAGCACAGGGTTTAGCTGGGCATATTCCTCCCTTAAGGCCTTGTTTTCATAGTGCATCTGTACTACAACGAGGAGAAAGAAATCACTGGCAAGAAAACTATTTCCCCAAGTTGTGACTTGCATCTCAATAATGGGACACCATTAAAATATATTTAAAAACAAAAACCTCCTAAGCTGATCCCTTCTTTAGAATTTTGAGATTTCCCACTGCTGGGCTATTTTCCCACTCTGTATGCACAGCACAGATTCCCGCTAGGCCTATTACAGTGAGCAAACAATGTCCTCTCTGTCAGAACAGAGAATGAATAGTATCACAAAATTCTCTTCTAATGTACAGCCTACATTTCCCCCACCCTAAACCTCTCAGAGGAGAAAAACGAGGGCTGAGGAAGAAAACCTGACTCTCCCACTGCCAATCTCAAACTGCCTTCTAGCACACGAATGGCTAATGTCAACCATGTATTAACTTCCAAGGAGAGAAAGTATATTTTCTTGTAAACTGGATCGCATATTTTTCATGTCTGTGTATGTAGGCACACACTATCTTTATAAGGAAAGAAGGAGACGATACATCAGATAAAAATTTCAGGGCCTAGAAAAGCAGCTTATCACAACAAACTGAGCATCAACAGAGGAACTTCAGTTTATGTTAAAATATTGGCAGCTAATTCATGATCGCAAAAGCTGTCTATCAACTCAGCTGCTTCTGTTTCAAGCCTTGATTCCCACTAAACTCATGATTCATAAAGGAAGAACCTTGAGCCACTCCTCTGAAACATATGACATGATGCTGAGAGATTTGTCTTTGGTATCAGGGTCAGTCTGTCTGTCTCACCCGTCCTCATTCCACAAGAAATACTAAGGATCTGATTTTCCAAAACAAGAACTGCATAATGTATTTCTCATGAGCCAATGAGAAGCTTATTTTCATAGAAGAACAGGGCTCTCCTTAAAATCACTCTTCTCTGTAAGTCTTAGCTGCTGCAAGATACGATGATTCATCTTTTCCCCCCTTGTGACAAGAATACAGCATATATTTTATTTACCCTTCAAAAGGAATTACCTAACTCATTCCTCACAAAAGCAATATTTTTATAGCCCAACCACACTGGCTTCTGTTTCCACGAATGCCTATAACCAGAAAAAAAGAAAGCGCTGCGCCCCTTTCTCTTCCTTGTCCCACACATTTGCAGGACAGCTCAGCAAGCTCCCAGATGCTGAAGGCATTCTCCTGGTAACACATTTAGCAGGGGCTGCCGGCCACTCCAACAGCTCTGCCTTATTTTCTTCTCCCTCTCCTTACCCCAGGTCTGTATTAGACTAAACAATCAAGCCCTTGTGCTATACCACTGCCGTCTGAAAATTTTAACGTTGTGCCCCAGACTGGTACAATTGCGTTATTTACCTTGGAGAGATGTTTGCCTAAGAAGTATTCCAAGCTCTGGCAATGTATCTCTTTGCAATGTTGTTATGGTGAGAGTCTCTCTTCTTTCTTGGCCTATAATCAAAAAGAAAGTTAGAGAAAGGGGCAGACGACATAGGCTGTCACAGATACTTGCCCAGTATAACATAAAAACATTGGTATATTTATGCCAAACACTGAGCTTTACATTACTTTGCAAACAAAGCAAATTGCACAGGCTTAGTTACTAAATGGGAACAACTACAAATACCAGTGAATAAATATGGTCTCTAACAGCTAAGTCGGCAGTTCATCAAACACAAATCACTACATTTGCTTTTGCCATGTTTTTCTCAGTTAAGGATAAAGTTATGTGCTATTGCAGCAGTATTAGCACCCAATTATCTAAACTTGAGATGAGATAAATAACTTATTTGAAAAGAGCCTTTATCCTTTGTGGCAAGATGAGCTGCGATCCAGTTCTGAAAGTATCTTCCCAAAAGGATATTCTGATGCAGTGCACTTAGTGTGACCTGAATGCCGTGGAGACCCAAGCCCGAGGTGTGAGCCATCATCCTACTGTGGAGGGGAGGCGACGTGCAGAGATGGTGAGGGCTCTGGGACGGCTGCCCCAGTCCTATCTGTGGTTCTGTACTACGTCAGCTGGGCTTCCTCCATCCCCATTTCCTCTCTGGTTCTCTTCCAATCCTTTAGTAAGTACGTCCTATGCTGGACATTTATAGAATGTATAGAATTTACTGATACAATGCTGCAGAACAGGTGCAGTGTGAGAGGGAATGAATGAATGAATGAATGAATGCATCAGTTCACCCACTAAGAGAGTATCCTGGCTGATGACCAAGGTTTAGAACCTTTCAATTACTTTGGTACACTGAAGCACAACTTCTGATTTTCAGTATAAAACCTGGGCACAGGAGCCTTGTAGATTCCCATCTCCTGAGGCTCTTGTGGCCACACTATCCTCTCAGACTGTGTTGCTTTCTTCTGTTGTGTGTCAAGCAGATTATTTATTTTATCTTAAGGTGCACTTATTATTTTCCTCCCTGTTATCGAGTGAAAAGGCTGCTTTGTGGTTTCCACTGAATTCACCTATATGATTATTTCATTATTTTAAAAGACAAAGCTGAAAGATCAGAACAGGACACACAATCATGGGCTATGGGGCTCAGCCTGACCTAGGTCTTCCACTGTCAATCACGCCAAGGAGGAGGAACGGGTTTCACCGGGTGGAGTGCTCGACAGATAAGCAAGCTGCCAAGTCACTGTGCTACCCTTTCATTAAGCTTCAAATCAAACCGCCTCCTAATCCCTGACACATAGATATATTTAGATGTGGGTTCCAACTGTAAACCTCTCCACTCTCCCACTTCAATGGTTTACCTTGGAGAATTTTCTTGAGTTAGTGAGAAATACAAGCAAGACTGAAATGTCCAAATTAAATTTTAGCAGGTAAAAAAGTAAACATTTTTCTTAAAAAGCTAAATCCTATGAATCTAATTTAGAAACAATATTTCCATGCATTCTCTCTATTGTTAGATGTGAGTTTGATCTGAAAACTAAATATAAGTTGATAGTTAGTTTAATAATGTAAAAGAGGTACATAATTTTGCATTTCCAAAATAGAAATTTCCTAAACTAAAACTATTCCAAAGAGACAAAGTAGTGAAGATAGCACAGTATTATCATAAAGACAGATACACAGATCAAGGGAACAGAATTTAGCCTACTAGGAAATTAACTGCTATTGGTAATGAAATGTACTCCTATTCCTTCAACTGAATGGTCAGTTGATGTTTTTGAGAAAGATACCAAGATAGGAAAGGACTGGTCATTCCAACAAATAGTGCTGGCACAATAGATAGCTACATGCTACAGAATGAAGCATGATTGTTAATTTGGGAAATATGAAAATTAGTGTAAAATGGACCAAATATCTGAACATAGGAGGTTAAACTACAAAACTCATGAAATTAGAAAACCTTAAAAGTAAATCTTTATGAGTTCAATTCTTCTATGACAATTTAGACATGATACCAAATACACATTCAACAGAAGAAAAAATAAACTGGACTTCAAAGAGAACTAGTTTGTTTTTAAAAATGCTAGAGTACTGGGGAGATAGCTCAGTGGCATAAATGCCTGCCTGGAAATTGCAAGGTCCTGAGTTCGATTCCCAGTACCTAAATACATAAACAAACAAACAGCACTAGAGAGTGAAAAGACAAACCAAAGAATAAAAGAAACTGCACATATCATTTGGTAAGGGACTTATAAGTATAATAAAGAATTCATTTAACTCATAAAAAACAAATAGGGCAGCCAAATAGCTCAGTGGACTAAAGCACCCACTTAGGCAGAGTGCAGCAGCTGGGGTTCGATCCCCTATGTGCCTTGCCAACCCTGTCCCTGAGATAGTGATTGAGACTGGGCAT
>NW_004524690.1:3240452-3255221 GCF_000260255.1 Octodon degus
ATTCTCTTAATGAATAGAATGATTTGTTCTAATGGTGTTTGTAAATAGGATCACAAGTCCGCATCTTGTACAGGAATTAACCACAAAGAAGAATATATGCAGTGTATTATTTGTTGAAACTGTACTTCTGATTTGATTTGAAACTGTCTCACTGCTGTTTATCAATAAAACTTTGAAAAAAAAAACCCAAATGGCCCAATCAAAGATAGGCAAGAGATCTAAAAAGATATTTCAGCATACAGATGGCCTATAAGACATGAAAAGATGCTTTATATTATTGAGAAGTACCAATCAAAACCACACAAGATGACACTCTAGTTTCACTACCTAAGATAATAAGGATGTTTGGAAGGATGTGAAGAAATCAGAATGCTTAAGCCTGGCTGCCAGGAGCATAAAATGATGTAGACACTTAGAAAACAGTCTTGCAGCTTTTTATAAGTGTTATACATACACTTACTATTTTACCCAATAATCTAATTCCTAGGTGTATGCCAAGAGAAATGGAACATGTATTCACACAAAAACTTATACCTAGATGTTAACTACAGCATTACTCTTAAGAGCAAAAGATGCAGAGACAACCCAAATGCCCATCAACCGGTGAAGAGATAAAATATGGTCTACTCATATAAAAAACATGACTCAGCCTTAAAGTGGGTGTACTGATACATGTTATAACATGGGTATATTCTGAATGAATGATTTTGGTAAGGAAGCCAGTGGCCAAAAATTCACATACAAGTTTGACTCCATTTATAAGAAATGCCCCAAAGTCTTATACGGATGTTATGGTTTGTGTCTAGTGGTCCCCCCAAAGCCTCATGCAGTCATGAGGTGGGAACTTCTACAGTTTGAGATGAACTCATGATCCACTGGGATTACAGGTCTTAGTACTGCTAGGATCTTGGGTGTGAGTGCTACACCTAAGATGGGGCAGACAGACTGAATGCAACTTAAGGGAGACAGACTTCCTCTCTGTTGACGTTGTTGTTGCTACCCTTTGCCACTGCCATGAAAGGTTGTTCTCTGCCATGTGCCGGTCTGCCTTGGAGCCAGCAGAATATAGACTGGAACTTCCAGTAACTATGAGATAAATAAACCTTTCCTTCCTTCATTTTGGGTGTCAGGTATTTGTCCCAGCAATGAGAGAAGAGTAACTGAGACAATGGAGAAAGAGAACAGATTAGTGATTACTTAGGGATGAGGGAACCTGGAGAATGGGATGATAACTACTGTAAAATTGATGGATGTCCCATGCTAAATACACTAAAACCCATTAAATCTCATACTGTAAATTTTGAGTTGAGTTGAAAATTGAATCTCAATAAAGCCCTTAGCAAAACCAATTCCAAGGGGTGTGGACCTTATAAGATTGGTCACTTCCAGAGCCCCAAGAAAGTGTCTCTACATGTGGTTCCAGCTGGACCACTGGAGTTGCTAAAATGAAGCAGATAGCACTGGAAACCATCCTACTCTGACTCAATGCCCTGGGCATCATTCTACCTAGACCACGTGCTCCTTCAGGTCCCTTTACACCTGGATAACTATCTCCCTAGGTAGACAGTAGTGAAATAAATGATTGATGGCTCAAACAGAAACCTTATGCTTTTGATTTTTAATTTCTTTTCCTATTGAACAGCATTTTAGAACTTCTGAAATCAGCTGATTAACTCATAGTATGACTCCTCCACCTGCCCAGCTAAATCAGTAGAATGCCAAGTTCAGCACTGTTCCTTCTACATCTATCTCACTGACAACGTCCATGAGGTCTGTTAGCAGGCGCTCAACGCTGATGGGGACATGTATAACGAGGCCAGACCAAGTGCACTCTGCAAGGTCATGCACTTAGCAGCTAACCTAAAGACTCCAGCAAAAGCCATGCACAGGAACTGAAACAGACTTTAATTTCTGGGACACTGGGGCCCTGAGGGATGAGCTATGCACCTGACAGATGGCCTGGACTGAGCCCCTGCTGGCAGTGCTTCCTTAGTCCTAGTTTAAATTTAACAGTGCTTCCCAGGGACAAAGTTCTGTGGGATGGAGCAAGCCCTTCATTATGGAAGAGAACGTGGTGTAGGCTGCCCCACATTTGGTTTATTGGTTTCTTTCCATTACAACATAAAGAACAGTCATTATGTGGATGTCATTTGCACGTCAAAAACTTCATATTGTGGCAGAAAGAATGACAAGTGATCCTATTTCCTTTTTTGTTTTTAGGGATTTTGAGTAAGAGTATCTTTATTAGTGTAACACCCTTAAATCTACTCTGATTTTTAAAAATTAATTTATTTAATTAGTATGTAAATACTGATGATGACTTTTTCAGGCATGGGATTCACTTAGTACCTGGAAACGCAGGAACAGGATGAGCCGAAACTTGGAGGCTGAAGGTGTCAAGTATGAGGGAGCCCCGGGAGTCGCTCCTGGAAGGCAGCTGCGGGGCAGCAAAGGCTGCTGGGAGGCACCTGGGCCATCCCAGAGGTCAGGCCAAGGCAGCTCTTTCTGTGTGGGGGAGTGAAACTCAACACCGAGTTCAGCCAACACCATGCAAGACGCCACAGTGGACGAGACACACGGAGAGTGCGTTCTGTGACATGCTGCGCTAGAAGGCAGGATAGGACACACGGGGACTGACTCACTCTCTGGCCTTTCCCTTCTAAATGATCAAGCTCAAATGCAGCTGGCCAGCTGCAGGAGCGTAGGCAGGAAGCGCAGGACAGAACCCCGACTTCTGCTGGTCTACGCAGCCTACTGAGGAAGCCAAAGATCCCAAGAGCATTTTCACTTTTACCAGCTACTTGATACTGCTGACCTACAGGATGCTAGATCTGACTAAAACAAATCTAGGCTTCATTCCAACACAATGTTGCTACAACACATCTCTCCTTGTTGCTCTTCTGCTTCTTAGCTTTGGGTCACCATGTTAAACGTCAAGATGCTTCTGAATTCTGTTCTGTCATTTGTTACAGTGGTTATGTCTTCAGTTTGAGGCCACACGGTTTGAGTTTTGCCCAAGTGAGACCTAATGTTGACTGAGACGGCATTAGGACAAAATACCAACTATCTCTGTCCAGGAAGACACTACTTTATTAATCCACTTTCCTCTGGGTGTACCCACCAAAGCAGCTGTTAATTCAACTAATGACACACATCCTTCGATTTGTCCAAATGATAAAATGTTAGCAACTTAATATACCTCTTTTGAACAGCATTTGGGGTTGAATTCCAAACCTTTGCACTAATCAACAGCCCTAGCCCTTTTTGTTTTGAGATAGGGTCTTGCTAATATGCTAAGTTGTCCAGGCTGGGATGAAACTTACACTCTTTTTTGCTTCAGTCTCCCAGAGTACTGGGACTACATGCATGTGCCACCCTGCCCAGCTTTGATAACCTTATAATTAAAAAAATGAAAAACATAAACTAATAAATACTATTTCTCATTAATCCATCTGAATTCCATGGTGGATTAAAAAGGTAAGAATCACACCTCAAAGTATGGGCACTTCATTGAAAGCTTGCTGTTCAGCCCACAGAAATCACCCAAGAAGAGTGGAGCGTGCTCAGTGGTACAGCAATTAAAGTGATTGCTGGCGACAATTTACATGACCCAATAATATGGGAGAACACAGTCAACCACAGAGCTTCCCCCCTACACACCACAGGGTGCTTGCTCTTCTTGGTCTCTGCTCTTGCTAAGCCCCCTCACGCTGGTGACCATTCCTCCTTGCTGGCTTTCCCGGCTGTGGCGTGCAGCACCCCCAGCCCCAGCTGCTCGAGCTCCCGCCTTTGGCCTTCCTGGCATTCACTGCGTTCACAGTTCCGGTCTTCTCCCATCGATGGCTCCGGCGTCGTGTTCACACAGTCGAGCAGCTGGAACCCCTGACGCACGCAAAGCAGTAGTCCATTAACAGCAGAGTGGTTTCAAGGTTTTATCAGAAAAATGGAAGAGACAAGCAGGGAGAGTTCACAGAGATGCCTAAGAGCGGCCACTGGGAAGATAAGATGAAGGTTTTTAAAAAATCCAGACTCTAAATAAGCATCAAAAAGATTAGCAGTATGACATTAGGAAAATCATTCCTTCTGAAAATCCTCTCAAAGGTGCAGTTTAAGAAAATAATCTCCGTTCCAAGAGGCACACATTTTTTTTCAATTCTAGGGGGTTGATGATAAAAATCCCTAAATATATTCTTACATTATCTACAGTCTACAGGATCCAGGTAAGATTGATAGTTATAACACACATATTGAGTCATTAACAAATGACATTTTGTTAGCAAAATCCTTCTACTTCTAACAATGCCACTTAGAAAGAGGCTTAAAATGACATAATTTAGTGTCAACCTTATCTGCAGGCATGTATCCCAAGTGTGGCTCGGCTGTGAATTCTTTGCAGTTTTAATATTAGAAGACAAATCATCAAAGTGATAGCATTTAACAGGAAAAAGTCTCTCTTATTGGAAAAGAATAGTTTATAATATGTAAAGGTGATGATTTGAGGGCAATTCTACAGCACGCTTCTCAGCTATACGAACATAAGGCAAGGTAGCATAAACACATTAAAAAAGATTAGTTTCAGGGTGGAAATGTTGTTTTAATGACCTGAATATATATGAAGTGAGGCCTCTAATCACTAGTTTATAAACTGGTAGTAAAAATATTTTGAGATATTCTTTTTTAGACAATGTGAGTAAATATGGAATAAACCAAAGCAATCAAAGAGGACACGAATTTGCTCACTTTTCTTTACTCACCCATCAATATTACTTCCTTGCTTATGAACAAAAGGCATGAAAAGCAAGTATAACTCTAGTCCCCTCTACTGGGACTTTCCTTGCCAAACACAAGTCTCTAGCTCTGGCTGCTCTTTGCCTGTGGTAGCCTCTCCCTGGGCAGCCACCTAGATCCCTGCCTTGTCTACCACATGGCCTCTGACCACGCAGGTTTGCCTCGTGTTCCCAACAGCACCCACACTGTGAAAGACTCTTGTCTACAATGTCCAGGCTTCAGAAGGATGTGTGGGACACTGTGTAAATACAGGGTGGGGTAGGTAGGCACTCTGTAAATGGATCGCACAGGCCAAAAATCCTTTATAGTTCTTTCTCTCTTTGTAATAGATCTATGTGGATCTTTATATAGACTGAAAAGCATGGTGGATATTTGAACTAAATTTTACTATAGTAAAAGATACATGGCCCACAATCCACTCAAAATATTTCCTTCTGCTTTGAACACACTTATACCATCGCTCCTGCAACTTTCTGAAGTAGTCTAGAAGTCCTTTTTGTGTCTTTAGTTGCACTGTCCTAAGTTGAGTCAAAACATTTGCCTTTCATGTCACTTTGACTTTGAGGATGAGCAGAAGGTGCACAAGGCCAGATGTAGTAAGATGAGCACACATTCACTTTTCAGAGTCTTCCTTCCTTGGATGGCTCTCAGCCACAGTATTCACTGTATTCTTTTAATTACTTCTTGTAGAGACGCTACCATATACTATGTACAGGCAAACCTATGTGGATCTCCTTTGGCAGTCACAGATAGCACACTGATTCTGTAGATCCGTAAGAAGAGTGGGAAGGCCTTTTATCTCGGAGTGACTCTGGGACTTCTAAGCAGATATCAATGAATTTGGTCTGGGAATCTCAAAGTCATGCTGGGAAAATCCCCATTTCCTGATCCTACACTTTCCAGGCTTCCTGGGAAGGCACACTTATCCTTGCGTACCTTCTCCTGCACACGAACCCTCCACATGCACCCACCCTCAGGCACAACTTCTGCTGGAAAGCTCAGCCAACAGAGCCCTCCACCTCCACCACTGCTTAGGTGATTCTGGACTGGAGAAAACAGAAGTTAGAGGAGTTACCTGCTGTCCAGACACAACTGAAGGCTGACCAGAGGCCATGTGATAGAGTAATACATACATATATATGTATATATATGCATATATACATGTCATGTTTGTCACCTGATGCAAAGTTCATGAACAGAAGTAAAATTCTGCTGGATGTTTCTGTTTGCCAATTAAATTGTTCTTGAACAGAAGTGTTCTTGAAACAAGGTATTATAAATTTAAATATATATGTATATAGATATATATTTAAATATATATATATTTAAATGGAAAATTTTAGATCAGTTACATTTGCTAAAGCTTATCTGAGGAAAACAAAAAAACCTTCCTGATTCTTGTGTAGCTCCCGAAACCAGAGCAGGTTCTGGGAATGCCAATCAATAAAATGATCAGATAGTATTTATAGGAAAACAGAAATGAGGCATAAAAAAGCCCAACTTTGGGCCACAGAGATAGTGCAGTGGACTAAGAATCTGCCTGGCAAGCATGAGGATCGGGGTTCGATCCCCAGCTCCACCTGCTCTGTTGGCCCTACCCCGGCAGCGCAGAACTGGTCACCAAGAGCAGGTGTGGTAGCACACGCATGTAATCCCAGTGCTGGGGAGGCTAAAACAGAGTATCACTACGAGTCCGATTTGTGTAGTGAGATCCTGTACCAAATACACAGAAACAAAACAAAAGCTAACCAACTTCACTGCCTATAATCTAGTCAGTCAAGCAGTTGAACAGGTAAGCTTAACCAGCTAGTTATTTATATCCTAACCAGTTATCTGGCTATAAGGCCTCCCCCAACCAGCCAAGTTCAGTTACTGGAATTAAACTCAGTATTTATGTGGTCTGTTGGCCCAGTACAGGTGCGAAGTCCAAACCTAAGACCTCTTACAAAATATTACTTGAAAATTTATGCATGTAAACACGTGAACATACACACAGCATTGGTTTTTGTATCCATACATGCAGATAATTGTGCACCAAAATATTGAAAATATTCACAAATATGTACTGAACATATTATGCTTGGTTTTTTGTCATTATTCCTTAAATAGTATAACAAATCTTTACATGACATTTACATGAGGCATTGTAAATAATCTAGAGAAGATTTAAGGATATAGGAAGATGTGCAAGCTTACATGAAAATACTGGTTACTTATCTAGGACTTGGACATCTACAGATTTTGGTATCTGTGGGCATGGGGACCTGGACTCTAATACCCCACAGATTCCAAGGAGGATTACATATGTAATGAGAGAGCACATGAACATATGTGCAAACGTGGACACATACAGACACAGACAGGCAAATACACCTGTGACCACCTGAATCTTAGACTTTAACCCTGTGGACAACTCATCAGACTACCACTGACGGTGTACCCGGTAGCATTCTCTCACAATCTAAGGCTTGCTCTACAAGATGTTGCCTTATGTTTGACATTGCAATCCCTTCTCTAATGGAAAACAATTACTGGATGACCTCGATTGAACTTTAGGCAAATTCTGAGACAGTCAGATAAATGTTCAGTGTCACAGAGGAAGTCAAAATTCACTAGAAGGGAAATATACATGAATATGTGCTTAGGTGCCCTAACAAGGAGAGTCATGGAAGAGTCAGCACTCAGTGAACACTACAGTTTGTAAAACACAGTGTGTTAAGAAGAACTGAAGGTTCACAATGTAAGCTGCACCTTTGTTGGATGGCCACACTCAGGATACTGTGTGTGTGGAGGCACATGTATGTATGGATATATACAAACCTATGCACTACTGTGCTGAACCAATCGAGAGATTGAACTGCAACCCTCAAATTCATATGTGAAAGTTCTATACCTTAGGATCTCAGAGTGACTTAATTTGGATGTAGGCTTGGCAGAGATATAATTAGGATTATGTAGCTAAATAATACTACAGTGGGTGGGTCTTGATCTAGTATAATTGGTGTCCATATCAAAGGGGACGTTTGGGTACAGAGGCCTGTGTACAGGGAAATTGCCACATGAACAATTAAGATTGTGTGCCCTAGCAAGGGAATGCAGAGCTGGGAGACAGGCATGGGACAGAGCTCAGACTACAGCCTTAGAGAGCAGGCCCTGCAAATGTCTGGATCAGACCTCCAGCTTTCACAGCTGTGGGGCCAACTACATCTGCCATGTAAGCCTGTGAGTGTGTTGAGCTTTGTTATGGCAACCGTAGGAAAGGACCACAGAGCCCGCACATGTGGAACATGGTCAAGTGTCCTGAGATTCCAGTCCTGACCTACAGGTACCGTGGGGAAGGCAATGCTCTTATACTGAGGCTTCCTCAACAACCCAGCTGCTGTACTGAAGTTGGATCTTAGCTGTATACATTTAGATGAACACTAGGACAACTGGCACATTCACATAACTCATCATACAATTTCAAAGAATCTATATTTTTAACATTTGTTTTCAGCAATCACTCAAGGGGCTATTGATCAAAACAACACCCAGCAGAATTAGTGAGAAAATGCAATAATTTTACTTGTAAGGAGAGTTTTGAAAGGATGTCATAAGAAATTGGACAAATCAAAATTCCTGGGGAATTATCTTACTTTCTTAGGCCCTTTGCTGTTAAGATTGGTATGTCAGATCACTTATAGGGTGTTCAGAGTCTCACTACTAGATCGGACTCGTAGTGATTCACCTGTCTACAGCTTCCCAAGAGCTGAGATTACAGGCACATGCCACCACACCCGGTCTCAACTGCCGTCACAGCGCCCCCCAGGGGTGGGGCCGGCACGACAGGCGGAGGGATCGAACCCCTGGCTTCTGCGCCTGCTTGCAGGTACTTTAATTAACTGAACTATTTGGCCAGCCCTTTTTGCCTAGTCTTTGAAAGCCATTCAGTTTGTGCTTCAAAATTTCCCTGGTTCTTCTTTGACATTTTCTCAGTGCTTAGTGTGTAACGCCATTCCTATCCTACTGTTTAGCACTCAGACCCATTTCAGAGTTAAAAACAAACTCCTCTGAAATGAATACATTTCAGAGTTAAAAACAAACCCTATGATATTTCATCTCAACTTCTAATGTTAGTGATAAGGAAACTAGTCACAGACCTGCTTTCTTGTGAACCAAAAACAAAACAAAACAAAAAAAACAAAGACCACTTTCCCTGACCTTCAGCTGTCTGGTAGTTGCCTATTCATTTCACATGTGCTACTTACATTTTTTTCCTCTAATCTGATAAAAAATACTCGCCCAAAATTCTGCTGCAATACCACATCCAGACAAGCAGGCCAAAATACTTGTTTAATTATGGATTACTCGTGATAATCCTAAATTCTGGTAGGAAGGGACTGGCAACTGCTAGTCTATGACTCTTTTATTTATCTATTTTTATTTATTTATTTATTTATTATATTTTAGGGACGGGTCTATAGGGTGTTCAGGGTCTCACTACTAGATCAGACTCATAGTGATCTGCCTGTTTACAGCCTCCCAAGAGCTGGGATTACAGGCATGCACCACCTTGCCTAGTCTCTATGACTCTTTTAGTAGCACCTTATTTAAAAAAAATTGTTTTTCAATTTACTTAATTTAGAATATACATAAATATACAAATTAGCATTATGTGTTACCCAGGTTTTTATATTCTTAGTTGTTCTGACCTCTAGCTTAATGGAATTTTAAATGAGACATGAAATCTGAAATCTTTCTGCAGCCCTTTGTCAGGCTATCTGGCAAAGACACCACACAAGCACATCTAGGTGATCAAGTAAGGGGTAAAGTGAAAGGGAAGAAGTAAATAAGAGGGAGAAAGAGAAGGAAAAGAGTTTTGAACTTGTCTGGACAAAGATACAATCTGTACTATAATTGGTAAAAGTCATCAAATACTCCAGAAGGTGACATAGCCATACCTTAGCACATAAAATTGAAGCTGCTAAAATAGAGAAAATGGATGTCATCCACAAGATTAGAAAGAAACCCAAACAAGCTCTGAATCTAACTGAGAGCAAGGGGCAGAAACAGAGCAGCACTTCCTTGTTGTAGAATTACAGGTTTGTTTTTTTGTCTGCCATCAACAGGTTGTTGCCATGGTAACTATCCTACAGTTAGGGAGGAGTAGAGGTAAGAAAAACTATACAAAACCATCACAGAAGGAACAAACAAGAAAGATGTACCAAAAAACCCAGCCTCAGACCTAAGAAAATGAGCAACCAGAGATTTGATCTATACTTTCACTTGGTATTTTATTGGGAAGGGTGCAGCAAGGAGAGAGGGGCTGGCCCAGGAGTATGGTCCCTGAAGGAGCTAAGGGAACTGTGCCCCCATCTATTTTGTATCTTTACTCTGCTTGCTACATTTGAGCACTTGGATGACTTTGCTACATTTGAGCACTTTGGCGGTGGGGTGGCAGTTGTGTAGTGTCATGTCCAGAAACTTCTAGACAATGTACATACTAATAAATGACTTTCCCACTGTACCTCTACTTCTTACATGTAGTAAGCTTAGTAACATTTGTGTTGCTTTTTTCTCTCAAGTAGGGATTGCATACTGTGATTCAAAGAAATAATTAGTATGTATCTTTTTCTTATGCCTATGCTTCTAAGCCAAGTACTAGAAAATGTCTCAAAGCAGAAACACATATTTTATCCCCATTACTTAAGAAGCTCATTGTTGCTCAGTGACATAATCCACTTTATAAATAAACAACCTGAATTAATATACTTGGCTAACTTCTATGATGCTTCAAAGGTAAGGTTTTGGGGAAAAGATCTGAAGAATCTACACTGAGAGACAAATCCTAGGGTCACCAGACCTGACCCTGAAATCTGACTCTACTTTTCCTGCCCCTTTTCGAGGACTCAGTACCCCCCATCATAAAGGGACAGAGGCATCGCCGCCTTCAAGTTGCTGGTGTGAGGCCTGAATGAGATGAGGCATGTGAAAGTTTTCTTCCCCAACTGTTAAGCCCCAGGCACACAAAAGCTGCTGCTGGCAACACCATCCTCACTTGTTGTTCAGGCTTTTTTCTCTGTGAGCACTACCCGCTGTACATTTTTGATGACTTAAATAAGTAGGGCATGAAAATTTCCACACGATGACGTCAGTAGAACTTGTCTTCCTCCTTACCATTTGGAGGCACTTATCTGATTTGGATGTCAGTCTTTTTTCTATGGGTTCTCTCTGTTTGTTTTCAGGTTGGGAGATCTGTATCACAGGGATGGGTCAGTGTGTGTATAAAACAGGCTGAAGGATAAGACAAAGATATAGAAAAAAGAAGGTTAGACTGGGAAGAGCACAGGCATAGGGAACAAAACAGCAAGAAGGAGCAAGCGTTTTTCTCTCCTATTCATGGTCACCTGTCTATCTCTGATTTTGGTACTATACTGAAATCTGTAGGTTGCTACAGATGTAGGTTGCATACAGAGTCACGTATGGTCTCCACTTCTCAGCAGAAGCAGCTCGAGGCTGATGCTCATTTCAGTGCACCTCATGGTGCGCCCTCCAGCTGTGGTGGGAGATGCACAAACACTTCTGGCTTTCAAGGAAACTAAAACTCCTGTTTGTTTGCTCATGGCTATATTCTGCCTTTTTTTTTTCTTCTTTCACTTATTCTAACATTTGTTTTTGGGCTGGCCAAATAGCTCAGCAGACTAAAGCACCTGCAAGCAGGCTCAGGGGCTGAGGGTTTGATCCCCAGGCCTGATGTGCTGGCCTTGCCCCAAGGGTGCGCTGAGCCACAATTGAGACGGGTCATGGTGGTGCAAACCTGTAATCCCAGCTCTTGGGAGGCTGTAAACAGTTGGATCACTACGAGTCTGATCTAGTAGTGTGACCCTGAACACCTTGGAGACCCTTCCTTAAAAAATAAAAACAAAATAAAACAAAAAACTAACAGTTTTTATTAGTAAATGATGTATCTTAATTTTTTTTTTTCACATCCCTTCCCTTTCATCCCTCCAACCATCTCCTGGTCCCCTTAGCTTTTGCAAAAGACTTATTATTTTCAGAATATGTCTCCTTTAAAATGTCACCCATTTCCTTCTGAGTGTTTTGAGCTCATGCTCCCCCTTATCTCCTCCATCCTTGCACCAGATTTTCCCTCTCTTACTACCCTATTTATCATACTCAGTTGTTGGCTGACTCTCAAGGTTCTTCCTCCTAAAAGGTTTGTTACAGTGAATTTCCAATTTGATCTAATACATGCTTACTGAGAAAGTCCAGAGTACAGAAGGATGTATAATAATAAAAAAGAGAAGTTTCTTTTCACATTGCCTCAATCAAATTCCATTCCCTTCAGGTTAGCATGGTTTCAGAATTGAGATCACTTTAAAAAGCTATGGAAAAATGGAAACTAAAGTTTATAAATATCACCATTACTTATGATGCTCATTGTTGCTTAACGACCAATCCATTTCATGAATGAACAATCTGAATGGTTGTTCATTTGGCTGACTTCTCTGATTCTTCAAAGTTAAGAAAGATGACAAGATTTTTTTGGGAAAAAATCTGAATGGTCTACACTGAGAGACAAATCTGAGGGGTCAATACATATATGCAGCAGCTTTGTTGTGTCCACTTAATATTGCTTAGAGAATATTCCACACCAGCATATAGAATGTTCTGATTCTTTTAAATAATTACCAAGCAGCCAATGAATCTTATGGATCTTATACTTTCATGCCAATGCTGATGCCTAGGGATAGATTGTTCTGGCTCTCCTTTTAAAATAATATTACATTACATGGAGAGAAAACATTCTCTCAGGCTTTCACAGTGAGCAAATTGGTCAAGCAATAGCCGTGACTCATCCACATGACTGAAACTGACAAAAGATCTACAAACTGCAGTACAGAGTTTCGAGATAAGTCCTGAGGGGACTTGACTGACAGTATCAGATATAAAAGTTGCATTCTTTGTTATATAGGTCTTGCTTTACCTTGGTCTTAACCATCCAGCAGAAAAGTGTAGAAATGAGGTATGAAAAATAAAGCCAGGTTAATATGCTGAGCTGTGGAAGGCTCAAGTCTTCAGATTCAGACATTGCCAGTCCTGTGGATAACCCACTACTATTGTGGAGTATTGGACTATATTGGAATATTTTGCTGAATTCATGCACCTACAATATTTGGATGGCAATGGAATACCCATCTCTGACAAAACTAAACAAAAAAAGGTGATATAGAGGAAGGACCATTTTGTATCTGTATATACAAAACAGGATAGATATACAGCTACTTTCTCTTAATTCAGTAAGAAGAAAGATTTGTACTAAGTGTTTGGACAGGATCTCATGTCTGCATCTTGTGCTATGAATGACTACTACAAAGACAACAATATACAATGTATTAATTGTTGTAACTCTCCTACCAACCTGCTTTGAAGCTGTCACAGTGCAATTTTTTCTCAATAAAATTAACAAAAAATAAAATTACAGTAGTTATTTTTGCATATACATCTTAGTATATGAGTGATATATATTGATAGGATATAGATTTCTAGCCATGGAATTGTTGGAAGTCAAAGGGCATGTATATTATTCACTTCATTCTCCCTTCTTACTGACCTAAAATCAAAGCTGTATCAATATATAACATATAATAATAAAAACAGAAACAGGTATGTACTAAGGCAGGGGCTGTGAGACACAGGAGGAATGTCTTGTGAAGACATGTGGATAAGGACACTCTGCTGCCACCAGCCAAGGAACATCGGGGGCTAACAGAAGCCAGAAGAAGCAAGACCCCTCCCCTACACATCAGAGGGCGCATGGCCTTGCTTGCAAAGAACACACATTGCTAGCGTTTCAAGCCTGGGGTTCTTTGTTAAAGCAGTAATAGGAAATGAATACAGCGGGCGAGGAACTTCACATTCCGGCTCTGCCCTCAGCTCCCCCTCATTACCTTCCTTGTTTACTGACAACCGACTGCCTTATTTGTTCATAGCCAAAGGTCTTGGGTGATTCCTATCTCCACATATTGGAACACAGTGGTTCCTCCACCTAAATTCTCTCTTCCTAGTCCTTAAGTATTACTAATATTCCTCAGCAGTCCCCAGGCCACCTCCTTTAGGAGCTGTTCCTCATACTCCCCACTCCCTATGCATAAATGACGTTCCTGGAAGACCCCCACTGTGTGTGATGAGAGCATGCTGGTCTTATCCTGTACTTAACTTGTTTATACACATCTGTCCCCAGCTCCCCATGCTGCAAGCTTCTCAAGGAGGAGCCCTTTCAAATGCCCCGGTAAGTCACTAAGCCTACAATGTCCAAGTATGAATTTGCTGGGTAAACAGCATATATATTCCATAAAAATCTAAAAACTTCTGAGCCATTTCTCAGAGATATTTATCCTGCTAAGAGTATCTCATGAGAAGAAGTGGAGCAGGTCAGGGCTCACTGCTTACGACAGACACGCAGAACTGCTTATAGCTCAAGAGTTCACTGGACTTGCAGCCCTTTTCCGCTTCTTTCTGAGGAGATACGTTCCTTTAATAGTCATACTTAGACACTTTAGACTTTGCATTAAGTGCTACAAATGCAGTGCCTCCAGCCCTCAGTGATGGGAGTGTAGATGAAGCCGCACTGCGGGACGTGGACGGCACAGCCCCTTTCACTCCCTTCATTTCAGAGTGGCTCGCTGGAGGCAGAAGGTGGACTGATGTCTGCCTAAGGCTGGAAAGGTGGCAGAAGGGAATACTGGGGGATCTGAAAGCTAAGGTTAAGGCACTTCCTTTTAGTTTATGAAATTGTTCTAAGTTGGTTGTGTGCATGGTGGCACAGCTCTGAATATGCTGAAAAATACTGTGCTGTTCACTTTAAGTGGGTGACTGTGTAGCGTGTGAATGAGCGCATAACACAGGTTTTTTTTTTAAAGAAAGTTTCATTAGATCCACCCTTGTCTACAAGGATTGCCACTAAAGTCCTCTTTTACAGACAAGCATCATAAGGACAAC
>NW_004524690.1:3255776-3302555 GCF_000260255.1 Octodon degus
GAAATTTCCAACTCTGAGATGATGGGGAAGGTTGCCGATGGCTGCGGCGCTCTTCTCCTCTGACCCCCACACTTTCTGTACCACTCTTCCCTAAGAATCACTTATGTTTCTCAACAGCCCACACCCACAACATTCAGCAAAGAGTTAGCTGCTCTGTGGGGTCCCAAATAGACCTGTCTCACTGTCTCAAAATATTAAAGCTTCGTTGTTTTTCTTCATAGTAACACTGTCTTTGGGCAAATGATTCAAGATATGGAATAAGAAAGTCTAGGTAAACGTCATGACTGTCACTGCTCTTTGAGGCCCCATGTCTTGATCATCAAGAAATGCACACGACTGCTACTTACAAGAAGAGAAGACTGCAAGATCACCAGGCTTTGGCCCATGAATGCATGTGGCTGTGACCCTGGGAGCAGGATCCTGCTGCGTCCACATGACGAACGCACACTACAAACTTCTACTGTCTTATAGCTAGATCTCTTTTAGAGGTAGCTTTTAATGTGACCACAAACAAGATTTTCATCATAGAAAGGGAGGAAGCAATTTCTCTCTGTACCATGTCTTTGTATTCATCACACACGCCAGAAATTATAGGCTCTTTGCTATTGAAAACTGAGGATTAGTCACAGAGGTCAATGTACAACTGGAAAGCTTACAGTTCATTGTAATTAAACAGAATAAACCAGCAAACTGCGCCAATATGTAAAAGAATTCTCAGAGTTCAGTGTGCTAGGATACAACAAAGTAAAAAACAACCCCTTTCACACATATTTACATAGAAATACTCAAAGTGCTGCTGCTGACAGCTCTCTTGGTAAGAAGTGAGCTCCCTGATGCCTGTGGTCAGCACTTCACTTCTGCAACATGATTCACCAGTCCTAGCTCTTCCGGCCCACAAATTCACCTCTCCTGCATATATCTTCTATGAAAATATTCATGCCTAAAATTTTCTTCCCTTTTTCCTTCTGACTACTTTGCTCCTAGTTCTGACTGTCCTTTTTAGTAAGCCTTGATCTTTCCCTTATATGTTCAATTCCATGCGGTTCATCCAACATCAAGTATTGCATCACCTGCCCTACACTGAGGGGCAGTTCTTTTTTCCTCACACAGTCCAAGGATAGAAGCAAACCACCATTTACTCTATCTGGAGGTAGTGGGGTGACTGATCTAATCTTGAGAAACTACCCTGGGCTCCTCCCTCCTCTTCCGGGGGAGTAGGTCTACCCACTGGCATGCGAATTTCCTCTGATGCTCCAAGCCATGAAGTGTGGGAAGCCTTGGCAGCCAGTGGCTTGGGCTGTATCCCAAGGTTCCATTTAGTAGGGGAAATAAACGCTGTCCTCCAGCCTTGCTTTTTCTAGCAATAAAAATGATGTATGAGCCTTTTCTGTTAATAATTTTATCTTATCTCGTAATTTCCCCAGAACTTGGGAAAGTCACAGGAAAGTCATTTCTGTGCTTGTCAGAAGCTCCACTATCATTCTTACACTTAAGGACACTCACACTGAATAGATGGCCTTAAAAACCGGTGTGAGAGTGCATCCCACCTCCCCACCTGGACAACATTTTAGGTCATGACTCATAGGTCTTCCCAGCTCAGTGCTTAGCAACACACAAGTCCAAGTAAGCTCAAATGGGTTCAGTCACTGATACAGCATCTAATCAAAGTTATGCTGAGATTAAAAAGAAAAGATAATTTAGGACTGTAACACGTGATTCTAGGTAATGGTGATGACTTTATTAGTACATTTCTGGTGTTGCTGTTGAGTGGGCAGAGTGTGAGGTTAATATAAGCAGGATGAATAGAAAATTAATATACACCATACACTGCGATCCTGCAGAGTAAATCTAATTGCATGTTGAGCAAGAAGAGAGAATAGAAGTGAAGGCGCAGACTGATTGATTTTCTTCATCAAACCCTGCAAAGTGTCATGTCAAGAAAACTCAGCCATTAAATTGGCAGTATATCAAAGAGTGAATTTTATCTGACATATATCCTAACCTAACTTTCTATAAAGTGAGGGCGACCCATTATAAGCCAAGTTTTCACTTAGTAACATCTTAAAACTTCATGTTACATACTCTGTTGTCCTTGGTTGACCCTCACTCACATGTATATGAAAAGCTATAAATGTACAATGCCACAGAGAGACGATTTAGTTGTCTATATGATTTTGACTGTTCACCTATGAAAAACAAAAGTAAATTAAACACATGAGGAATTACATACAATTAAACATGATATCTAAATAAACACAGCGTTCCAAAAATATTGTAAGTCAAATAATTTATGAAAACTTACTGATTTTCTATCAATTTTATTGTCAGAATACTAGCTTTAAACAACTTAAATACCTGTTTTTTGAATGCTGATAGGCAGCACATAACAAGTAATAATGCTAGCAACAATTCCCTATTTAATCCTTTCCCAGTTTTCAAAGATAAAACAAACATTTTTCCTATGATTGTTAGACTTTCTCTCTTCTGTGTCTAAATCCTACATTAAAACAAGGGACCAAACATTGTCCTACCAAGGCATCAATGGGGAAATTCAGGCTGTGGGCTTGAATGGCGTCCTGAGGTGGGCGGGGCAGTATTCTGTTCCTGAATGCTGGCTCCAAGAACTGAATCATTTGGAGAGTCAAAGGATTACCAAGCTGCCAGGTAAGGAAGAGGCGGTACCTGCTCTCCTTGTCTCCCCATCTGTAGCCGAGTTCAGGACACAGGACACTGAATCACCCATATGCATAGTGTAAACTCGATGTATAAATGGATGTGAAGTACTATTTTACTATATATATCAAAACAAAAATAACTATGTACATTTTTCCTATGAAAATAAAACTGGAGAAAATAGCCCTAAAATTAATAAATTGTAATCACTTACTTTGGAACTTAAGCACGTGGTTCATCATTACTTCCCAATACCCTTAACAGAACAGTACTGCCTCAATTAAAATTGAGACTCCAAATGAAAAACAGCCTTTGGCAGTTTGCAATGAAGCATATGTTTGCAATGTTTCAAAAGAGTAATAATTTAATCACATAAATTAGTCTATCTCATTCATACACCAAAATGTAAGGATTTATCTAATGAAACAAACTTAGATGCTGATATTTATAAGAGGAGCGATGAGACTTTCTGGGGAAGTCTCAGAATTTTCATGTTTCCTCTGTGAAAATCAGTTCAGTGTTGTATGCATCTAAACCCACTATGGTCCTGGGACCATTTGTAGTTCTTGAACCACAATTTTAATACGAGGTTGCCCTGTCGTAAGCATAGTTCTCATAAGATGCCATAAAGCACTGGAGAGAGAAGACTTATGTCTAGTTCTCAAATGAAAGGGAATGTTACCCACACTGCTTTTATATTTACCTTTGCTCATAGATTCATTCACTAGTAGCAATTTGGGTTAAGGTAGGCTTCCTTTCAGGTAGGAAAACCAACAGACAGACCAGCAATCATGCCCGGTCAATCATGCCCGGTCAACAGCCAGTGAGTTGACTGCACAAATGTATCCTCTGACTCCTCCTGAGAACCAGAACCTCTGGAGGACAAGTACCCAGCAGAACTGAAGTACAGACCCACCACCTCGTGCCTCCCTGCGTCATCAACCCTCAGGAACTGAGCAAGCAGAAAAGTGAGCCAAAGTGCCTCTTAGCTGTTACACTCTGCCCCTCTTTCCTTCCCTGTAGGGGTTCAACTTTCTGTTTGCCCTACAATTCACTTTTCACAGTGTGTGTGTGTGTGTGTGTGTGTGTGTGTGTGTGTGAAGGCTCTTAATGAATGCAGCATTATTTGTTACATAATATGCTTTTCTAGGTCAGTCTATAAGCTGTCTCTGATACTGCCAGAGTCCTGGGATATATAATGTGAGGCCAGCCCTATCACAGGCTCAAGCTAAATCTGATCCGCAGTGCCTGAAGGCTCTGCTGCCTTCTATAAAATGAGGTTCCACATCAGAGTCCCTGTTAGATGCGATAAGAGGAAATAGAAAAATGAGAACACACAGAATTCTAATTTACATAAATCATTGTCAGGTGCCCTTTAAAAACTACTTTTTTGCAACCATCAGGCCCCAAACTGCCACATCAATTATAATAAAAGGATAGGTCTACTTATGGGTTTCCCTATTTGTGTAGGACGAATTAGAAATTTAAATCTGCTTGACCTTTCCACATTGTTAGGCTTTTTGCAGATATGCAAACTTTGGCAAGGTAAAGGGAGAAATAGAAGACAACTAACTTACAAATGGATTTTATTCCCCAAGCTCATGTTCAAGTGTGTCATTACCAACAACGAATGCCTCGCTCCTTAGCATCATGAGAAAATGAAAGTTGCTACGTCTTAAGACCAATATATGTTTTTATAAAGTTATACAGCTTTATAGGAAACAGAGACACCAATGAATATTAAACTCTATTGTTTAATATTCTAAGGTTTCCTTTGATCTTTAATTTTACAGAATGTAATACAACTATGCATCTCTTTCAGTTATGGTATCAAAGATATTTTTCCATGTTTCAAAATCAGTGGCATATTTCATTTAAAGATGATAAGCTATTGTACATTTTTATATCTTCAGTTCCCTTCTTGTTGAGGCAAGTTGTTTCCACATTTTCATTAAGCACCAAACTTGTGCTTTTGGTTGTGAATAATGCACACATTCTCCCCATGACATGAAGTATACAATAGAACATTTTGTATCCTGGAGAAGAGCCATGTATTGATCAAGATTGAGAATGCTTCTGTTCCACTCCACTAACTAGAGCACCCGTGAGTGCCAAGGAGGACATCAGCAGTGAGAGACATTGTATAGTTAACAAACATAACGCCTCAGTTGTGGTGCTGATGGCAATGACGACACCAACAACTACCCCTGCGAAGTCCTAAGCATCTACCTCCTGCCAGTGTTTTACAAGATTAGTCCTATTCTTTCCAGTGACTTTTAAACAGTAGGCATCACTATTCCCATTGCTGACATGAAGAGGGTTAAGTGCCTGGATGGCCTCAAAGTGCCGAGTTCTTAGAAATGGATCCCTGCATCGGCCTCTCCATCTACCAAGATCTACTGACTGAAGACCTGAAAGGGATTTTTATGTAGACTCTGCAGAGAGAGATATTTTCTGCTACTGTCCAGCTCAGGTGGGAGCCCTGCAGGGGCCCCAGGACTACTGGCAGACAGAACAGTGACATTGATTGTAGCAGCTGCCACCATGGTGGGTGGCACCTAAGAAAAGGGCATTTAGGTGACATTTTGTTTTATTTGTAGTATTTTAGGGAAGGGTCTACAGGGTGTTCAGGGTCTCACTATTAGATTGGACTCGTAGTGATCCGCCTGCGTACAGCCTCCCAAGAGCTGGGATTACAGGTGTGTGCCACCATGCCCAGTTTAATTTGCCATCTCAGCATGCCTCGGGGGCAGGGCTGGTATGGCAGGCGCAGGGATCGAACTTCAATCTGCTGAGCTATTTGGCCAGCCCTAGGCGATATTTTAAATAAACATATTTTTTTAATCAGCTACTGTTTAAAAATATTTTTGCTATTTTGAAATACATCATGGGTGGGAGGTATTTTTTTTTAAATCAGAATGTAAAATCATCCTTAATTTGAAAGTAATTGAGGTATATCATTTTTTTACATGTCTGATCAAAATACAGTCTTGAAAGTCTTACACATAATTAAAATTTCAGGATTTGGAACAGCTTCTTAATGCATTACATCATCATTAACCAAAGGAAAACATTAATCTTTAAAATCATCATTCAGCATGGAAAACAATTATTCTAGGGATTATTTTGTGTGATCAGATCCAAATCCTTATGTTACGCAAAGGCTAATGTCTTTGCTCTGAGGATTAGAATTAATTTATGATCTCTGCTAATGACTCAAGTGCTGTAAACATCTCTCTTGTTCTTGGGAAACAAAGGCTGGTCCTAAGTTTTCAAATAAAGAAACTGAAATTAAAGTACTATGAAAATATTTGCTAGATAAAACAAATGCCAAGATCAAAGGTGCTTTGACACTGACTGGCTATTCATTCTCCCCACTAATCTGTTTGTATTTCAAAGCTTATTTATTTTTATTATGCTCTTCTATGCGCTTTACCAGTTGGTGTAGTATAATTTTGAATTCATATAAGAGAATGCAGGGTTAATTATACGAGTTTTAGAATAATATTCAAGTAATACTGAAAAGGATGTAAATGTATTTATTATCTGACAGTGTTTTTTGGATGAAGAAAAAAATGATAATGTTAGAGTTTTAACTCCCTACTTCTCTGCTACGCAGGCCCTGAGTAAAGATTTATTTTAAACATTAATATTGAATAGTTTTGAAGTGACGACTTAGTAAATTGAATGTGTTCTTTGCAATGGACTGAAATACAGATAGTACAATTAGTACAATTTTTATAATATTCTGACCTTCTACTGTTTCTAAATTCTGACTTGTGAAGCAGTAGCTAAAGCTGAAAAATGTAGTCATTTCTCCACGGCATACTTCATGCAGATATACCAAAATATGAATAGTTATTTTCACTGAATATACTTTACAGCAACTTCTGAAGGAAGTATAGGGATTCCTGGTCTGATTAAGACCTCGCCTGAGAGATCCAGAATACAGAGTATTACTTCAGAGCCCAGGTTACCATCCCCAGGGAGTTTGAGTATTCAGAATAATCAATGAACAGGTTAGGAATAAGTTAAAAAGGATAGAAGTGGCTTTTATGTGTTGGTACTACTGACTGGGAAAGAAACTCAGAAGGAGGGAAATAAACTCCTGGAGACTTCAGTTTGGTAAATGCTGACTTTAAGGTTGAGGTGGAACACGGAGGTAGAAAATTGGATAGGTAGCAAAATGTATAAATCACAATTTCAGATGAGGGGCTGAGGAGATAGCTCAGCAGTCCGAGCACCTGCCTGGCAAGCGCAAGGACCTGGGTTTGACCCCCAGTACCAAATACCGTGCTGGCCCCGAAAGCAGGCATAGTGGCATACACTATAATCCCAATGCTGGGGATGCTGAGACAGGAGGATCACTACGAGTCTGAGATGTGGAATAAGACTCTGTACCAAATAAATAAATAAATAGATGTCAGATGAAAGACAAAATAGTAAGCAAAAAAAAAAAAAAAATCAGAGTGCAAACAGGCTGGCAGGTCATAATTCTCTCATAACAAATTAACTCTTCCAATGTAGCACACAAGCAGCTAGAAACAACAGCTGAAGAGTGAGCATGCCAGTGTTCCAATAAAACTTTATTTGTAAAAATAGCTGCTAGAATAAATTTGGCCTGCTGGTCAGCCAGTTTGCCCACCTCTTAGGCAGATGATAAATGAAGCCCTTGAAATGGATAAGATCACCCACAAAGAACATATGGAAGGCAAATCTGTATGCCATGAAGTTGGAAAACATGGAGTTCTGAATTTCTAATCAGTCCCATAAGAATATATATCATTTACAAGGTCTACAGCCAGAATGATGAAAAACCTGTGGCTCTGGATCATAATGTGTGCAAAATGGGACAAGTTATTTAACCTCTAATGCTTGGCTGCTTTGACTGTAAAATGAGGATAATGATGATGCAGTTAACTGGGCACAGTGCTGAAGAACATATTAATATTAATATCGAGCTTCGCAATTAGGCACTATTATCACTCCTTTGCCAAGTGAGGATACAGAGGCACGGAGGGTGCTAAAAAAACACGCCAAAGTGACACTGTCACTAAGTGGTGGGAGAGGTCTGCTTCCAGCCCAGCCCTCAAGCTCTCCATTTTAATCACATGCTCACCTAAAATGGTCATTATGAGGGTTAGTGCAGCCAAGGGGCAGACTCCGCTCACTGGAAGAGGTGCAGAAAGAACCCCACCTGGCCATCACCATTAGAACCTTGAGTACTACTGCTAGCCCAAGGAGACCACGGTGACTAAAGCAAGGTCAGTCTTGCCTAAGACATTCTCATCACTGAGTTTTCAACACTAGCTTTGAAAGGACCCCTAAACAATGCCATTACCGTTTTTCAGTCTGCCTTTCCCCTAAAGAAGCAACACAAGGAAAGGAAATCCTAGCAGCTTTCATCACCACCCTGGTATTTTTTGTTTGCTTTTAACCCAGTATTCCTATTAAACATATGTTTGTTCTTAGACACACACACACACTGAAAGTCCACACGGATAGCTTCTTTACTTTGCACTGCTGCTATTCCAATCTGCAGTAAGGATCAGCAGGCCCTGTTTGGGGTTCACGACAGACTATGTTTTAACAAGCATTATTTAACCTCAGAGGCTCAATGGCTTTGAATGCAAGAAGGAGGATAATGATGATTGCAGGTAACTGGGAAATTTTCTTGGCAGGAATTAGGAGCAGGGGGAAAAGCCTCCTCAAAGATATCTTTGACCAACAGTTCTTATTTATCTACTAAGGTGCAGCTCAAATCTCTCCTCCATTACAAAGAGATCTCTGCTTCCTACTGGCTCCTCCTATCTCCAATTCTGTTGGCTCTATGTTTGCTGAATATTTACCATTAAAAGTTTATTTTATCCCCTCTGCTAGAGAAGGAATTATCTGACTTGGGACTGAAGTTGATTTTATTATTATTATTTTTTATATATGGAACAAGTCCAGAAAAGGAATTTGCAGATGGTAGCAAGAGATGTATTAACTGAAAAAGCAAAAGGGATCTGAGTTATAAGCAAAGAAATGGAATTTCCATATTCTGTTTTACCAATGAGTCTCTTTTATTCAAATACTTTGAAAAGGCTTATAATATGCAATTATTCAAATTTATTTTATTATCAATTATTGTTAAGATGGAGTGAAGGTCAGTTCTTAATTTTTCCAAAAGAATATGAATGGTGGGATGAATTATCTCTACTCAAGAATTTATATCTTAATAGATGAAGGATATCATAGAGAACAAAATACAAAGATTAGGTTTTATAAGGGCAAAAGCATTTGTAACATTTAAAAAATTGACTTATTTCATTAAGCATTCCATATAACTTTTCTTTTTTGAGACAGCATCTTGCTGTGCAGCTCAGGCTGGCTGTGGCCTCAGGCAACCCTCCTGCCTCAGCGTCCTGAGCACTGGGGCATGATGTGTGCACCATCACTCCTGGCTACTTAACTGTTTCTTAATAACTGTCAGCATCTTAAGTGTAAGCTGGTAGAGGGGCTAAATTAAATGTTGTTTCTATTTAACTAAGAAAAAATGCTATAGCACCAAATTAAATTATGCCTCGAGTGCTATTGTAATGACAAGGATTAGAACATCAGGGCTTATAGCACAAAAAGTTAAGAATAGCCCCTGGATGAAGACTCAACAGGTCCTTGGCCAACCTTCTGAGGATCTAGGAATTACCTGCGATTGATCATAGGGAAAGCTTTCCATGTACACACGCTCCTTTAGACAGGCCAGAATTGTCACTAGGTTGTCAAAGAAGTCTGCTGCCTCCTCAAGCTAAACTAGCACCTGCAAGCAGGCTTCTCTCCTACCATTTATCCTGCTCAAGAAGCCGAAGTATTTGAACTTTTTACTTTTGAAAAGAACAGAAAACTACATTATTAGTCCAAAGTAAACGACTGAGTATGCTTCTGCACCAGACCACTAGTATTTGATCCAAACTCAAAATTAGGTCCTTTAGTAAAAAAGCAAATTGCTCTCTCATCATTAACGCAAGGTAACTTGCCCTTAACTTAGGATTTTTAAATAGTTTGGTGTTGTCAAAGACCTAAGATATCTTTTACTAAAACTCAAAAGGCAAAAAATAATAAGCATCTCAAGAGATGCTTACTTCTGAAAAATGTAACTATTAATTAGTATACTTTTAAATTAAACTGTGGATTTAGCTGTAAAAGTCAGAGCAGAACAGCACTACATTATTATTTTTATAGTTTATTTTTTGAGGTAAATCAGAGCAAGTTGATGGCAAGTTAAGATAAAAATTGAGAATACCTACTATTCCACATAGGGGCGATAATCCATTCTCTTAATAAATAAAAGACACTTTACAGTGACTTATGGGATAAACCTTTTCTTTTCAGAACAAAGTAAATTTCTCCTGGGAATTTGGGTTTTAAAGACTTTATAGCACTTACCAAGGCTTTTGCTAGATCTCTCTGCTAATTTAATTTTGTGCCCTTTCTCTGTTAACAGCCAGGATCAATTTGGAATACTTTTTCCATATTATTGAAAATCAGTGAGCGGGAGTCTCCTTAATGCTTTCTGGCCATTAATGTACAAAGATTCCTGCTTTAAAGTGTAAAAGATAATCAGAAGCAATTGACCTTCCTAAATTGGGAAATAATGAAGCTTCCACCATTCAGAAGAATGTTCCTGATGTGGCTGAACCTCCTTAAACATCATCTTTGCTGAACACGGGACTAGCATGTCTTTGTGTTAATCTGACACAAGCCCATAAAATATTTCACAAGCTCCATGCCAGCTTTCTCCTCCTTGAAAGAATAGCACAATTCACACACATTCCAATTTATATCTGTTTTGCATAAATGAAGTAGACTTTGTAGAAAAGACTGGGTTCATTATCATGTATAATACAACTCTCCGCAGAAAATCTGTATTTTCAGATATAACAAGGTCAGACTCTTAAGGCTACAGGATGACAGCTGGGGATATGGGAGGTGGTGGCTTTGTAGAAAGAAGGAAGCTACAGAAGGCCACTTCTCAAGTGTGGCATCATAGCAGAGCTACCCCATGGATGAACACCAGAGTAGGTAATCGTTAAATGTGTAGTGGTTCTGGCTCAAAACCATTCCAGAGCGATCTTGTGGTTGGAAAAATTGATAAGACTCATTTGCTCCAAATGCCTATCGTGTTAACACACAGTAGATACTAAGCAGATGCCACCCCCGGGAAGAAGCTGTTGACTAATAATAGCAACGAAAGAGTGGAAAATGCTGAGTTAATGGATGGGGTAAAACAAAGCCTGATCCCAGGCAGTGAGGATGAGATGGCCGCAAGGATAGGCCTCGGAGAAGGCAGGCGGCCAGAAGGGGCGTCTAATGAGTGCCTGTCACTTGCCAGCCACCACTCCGCATTGAGGGCACGTGGTGAGTGAAACAAGTGAGGCCTCCACTGTCTTGTCTGTGAAGATTGAAAAAGACTAACACCGAAGTATCATATGGGGCAGGGAAAATTTTAAAATGGAAAACTAAAAAGTGATAGAATATTCTGCGGGCTTCCGGAAACATGGTCTAACAATCCTCTATGCTTTCAACTTACAAAAACTGTATTTGAGACTGGGTGTGGGGGCACATGCCTCTAATTCCAGCGCTTGGGAGGCTGAAAACAGGAGGGCCACCATGAGTCCGATCTGTGCAGTGAGACCCACCCTATAGACCCTGTACTAAATACAAAAACAAAGCAAAACAAAACAAAAAAACCCAACTAGAGTTGATGGAATAGGGTGACATCCAACTTTCAATGACAAATTGGAAAAAGCGATTTAATTCTGTAATTTGGTGGTTTTCACTATTTTTTTGTTGTGAGACATATTTGAGAATATCAGAATATTTATCAGTCACTATGAAGGGGTTATAAAACAAGGCAATGCAAAACGAGCCAACAGTCGTCACTCCTGTCACTCACAACACATAAAGGACCAGCAGCTCAGACAGCTGACGCCTTCCAGTTAGCTTCATTTCTGCTATCTGCAGCCCACAGGCCAGGCTTGTGTTGTCAGGAGCAAGCTTGGCTCTAGGTAAAGTAAACAGGTAGCCTTCCCTTAGCAAAGCATAACCTGTTTAGTTTGCTATTTTGCATTCAATACACTGAACTGTGAAAATGTACATTTTAAACCTATCTGGCAGCCTGCCTTTATGCTACACATAAAGGATCACGTTAGGGAGGTGGAGAGCCCATCCCGGGCTAAGTTTTCTGGCTGTGCTATTTTTCTATTCTTTGCAAAAGCATCAGCCTTTTACCTTTTCCTTATACAAAATATTACATGTTTTAAATTTATTTTTTGATTCTTTTACACTGCTGGCTGATTCTTCAACGAGCATTTTATGAAGAATCTTTATAAGCACATCGACCCATGGTGAAATTTCATCACTCCTGGCTAGAAAATGAAAATCAATGTTAGAAAATATTGAGAAGGTTTTAGAACTTCTTGCTTGCAAAATGCTATGCCACACAGCATTTTAGATACTTATTTAAAATCTAAGTGAACCTGGGTGTGATGGTGGTGTATTCAGGTAATTCTAGTACTCTGAGGCTGAGGCAGGATGCAAGTTTGAGCCCAACCTGGACAACCTAATGAGACGCTGTCTCAAAATTTTAAAAGTGGGGGAGTAGCGGAGGGGTAGGCTGGGGATGTAAAGCCCTGGGTTTTATAGGAAAAAAAGGCCTGGGCTCAACGTCTAGTACTAGGGGTGATGGTGGTGGGGGTGGAAAAAGCAAAGTAAAAGGAGATGGTAAAGAAAACAAAAAGAAGAAAATACAAGTAGTAGAAAAACAATGTAGAACTGCCCCTCTCTTCCTATCATGAATAACCTTGGGAAGTCTTGAGCATTCAAAATGCAGAATAGAAACCTCATTTAAAGCTGGGCTACCTCTGCTAGGGAGCCGGGGCCTAGCCAGTTCAACCTGTGGGGTCTCTTCTACCCAAACAGCCTCAGGAAAGGCCATAAGAGCCAGGTGTTGCCTTCTTAGGCTAATATTGGTGAGGTATTCTGAGAGCATCTTCACTGCCAGAGTGAAGACCTATCCAAGGGGTCCATCTCACAGGAAAGGAATAAGGGAAATAGCACCCACTTCCTCTGGACATAGAGCAACTCTACTCACTGCTGCTCACCAGCTGGGTGTGGACTTCTGGGAGTGTCCTGGTCAACCTCAAGCCAACCCCATGGTACTAAGAAATAAAAGGAATGTTCTTTCTTCACAGGCGAGGAGGGAGCATTCCGAAGTATGGTAGAGGGGCACCAATCTGAGGTATGTGAGAAAGGCAACTGCTTGGGCGAAGAAGAGATGGAACTAAGAGAAAGTGAACACACAGGGAGTGAGAGATAAGGTCTTCATGACAATTGCTTAGATCCAGGTCAGTCTCCTCTGGGGTCCTACATGATTTGGCAGGGGCAGTAATCACTTCCGTCCAAAAGCTACACCATCATCTCGAGAGCACACACTCTGGGAATAAAACTTCCTTTCAGTTTGGGCTGTCAGAGGCTGGGAAAGCTCAGGGAAGCGAGGTTCTTAGGTGACTCAGGCTCAACAGGTGCAAAGCTCCCATGTATGTGGAGCAGGTGGGTACTGCTCATCTCCCCTCATTGGTGGAGGGAGAGGAAGCCCCTGACATGAGAGGCCATCAGAGCCAATTCCCCACTGCCTGCACAGGTGAGCAAGGTGCACATAGTGAACCAAGGCACCTCTTGCAGCTGAGTGACATCAAAAGTACTGGAGGCTGTGGGGATCCCACAGGTTCAGAGTTGACCATTATCCTGTTTTGTTTTGTTTTTTTTTTTTTTTTTTTTTGCAGAACCAGGGATTGAACTCAGGCCCTTGCACTAGCCAGGGAAGCACATATTCCATTGAGCCATCTCCCTGGCCTATCCTGTTTTGGCAATTTGGATGTGAGGGCTGTGGCCCGAGGTGGATCTAGGGAATGAGGAAGGCCTCTCATGGGACCAAGCACAGAGCCAGTGACAATGACAATGACTTCTTAACCAGGTCCCTGGAGGAGTACATAATTAACCAATTTAAAAAGAGGACAAATGTATAGTGTTAAGCAATGTAAAGCAGGCAGTAGTAAGGAAGAGTCAGAAAGACTTTGGAGCACTTAGCTAAAGCTGAGAAGAAAAAAAAAAAAAAAATCAGAAAAAAAAAAAAAAAAAAACAAAACAGCCCTTAACATAAAGGCTGAGTCTCCAACAGCTCCCTCTCTCGCCTCAAACAGAGGTCCCTTGGGGCACATCCAGGTCAGGCAACTTGGCTTCAAGCAGAAACCTGGGCCTCAGCCCTCTAAAACATAGTTCTTAGAATTTTCTGAGTTTTTCCCAGTACATATCCATTTATAAAGTGAACCATGCTCCTGAGCATTGAGGGAATGACTAAAACATCAACATGTCACCAGATTGTCCTGGTGTCCAAGGGCAGTGAGGCAGAGAAACAAACATGCCTTGAAAAGAGCAGATTCTACAATGAATCGTGTTCATATCCTTTCCTTTCTAATTCTAGAACCCTCCTCTGAAGAGGTTCCACAGGTTCTACTGTTGTTGCTTCCAGTGGTGGGGAAAGGGCTGAGCTCCACAGGAACAGGACCTTAGCTGCTCCTCTCAAGCTTCAGACGAGGGACTTGTGACCCTGGCAGCTGCAGGCCTGACAGGATACCCAGATGTTCCAGAGGATGGGCCCAAAGATTAATCCGGGTTCTGAGCTCATGTGGTGTCCACCCCGGGCATCAAGTTTCTAAAGGAAGCTTGTGTGCCTTCTCCTTGCTGCACTAGTCATCTGAAATCTTTTCACAGAAAACCAGGGCTTTAAAAACTGAATAAACCTTATTCATGAATAATAATCCTCCCTGTCCACCCCTTTTGTTGTTCTTTTCATTTCCTCCTTGAAGACAATGTTTTTTTTTTTTTTTTTTTGGTGGAACTGGGGATTGAACTCAGACCCTTGCGCTTGCTGGGGAAGCGCTTATCCTACTGAGCCATCTCCCCGGCCCCCAAAGACAATGTTAACTAGTTACTTTTAAGTGGAAGAGATACACAGCAGTCTATGGAAATCAAGAAGTGAAGGCCTGATAATCTCACATAGCATCCTTTACTGCTCTAAAGAGCATAGAAATGAGTAACAGGGCTGCAGATATAGCTTCAAGGACCTGAGTTCGATTCCCAGTACCAAAAAAAAAAAAAAAGAGGAAAAAAGAAAAAAGAACAAAGAAAAATGAGCAACAGTATAAACAAAAACCTTGTCAAGAATGTGCCTCGCCTAGGTCACACAGGAGTTCAAGAGAAGACAACAGAGCCAGTGACCAGATCACCTGACTCTCCAGTCCTTTCTACTGCAATCCGATGGGACACCTGATGGGAAGCTGGACATCTGGAATTCCACCTGGTGATGTTCTAGCCAGTAGGTACACTTTCCAACCAATAATAAAAAAAAGAAATCAGTTAAGGTTGGGTGGAAAACACACGTTAATCAACAAAAGGTGAACCTATTAGGATTACCTGTGAGTTACAGAGCTTGACTACATAGAAAGCTGTTAGAGATATTTAAAAAAATAAGTATGCGGAAGTATCCCAAAGCAAAGATGTGAGTATTGACCACCAGGGTGGAAAAGCCCACCCAGGAGCTCCTGCACCGTGAGACAGACATTTGGGGGACAGACACAGGGTCAGCACACCCTTCAGAAGCAAGCCGACAGGCGCAGCGTCCACAAGGTTCACGCCTGACGCCTGGCTGCTGTACAGCCCGAGGTCCCCCAACCGTGGTGCCAGACAGGTGTAGCCTGGGTTTCCATCACCCTGCTTTTAGGCCTGTTTGCAAAGGATCACAGAGACCAAAGGAACAGGGTTTGCCCCTTGCCAAACTCTGCCTTTCACACGGGGAAGAGGAGTGCTGCTCCTGCCCCGCTCTATGAGGTCACCCTCCAGCATCAGCTCACTGATCACTGAGTCTCACAAAAGCTCTTCAGGCTGCGCCTGCCCCATGGATGTGTGCCGCTGTAACTCCTGTCGGACATCATCTGAGCTTTATGAATAAATAAAACTATGCTCTAGGGAAACATTGATTTAAGAGGAAAAATCAATACCCATCTAGCAGGTGGTAGACCTGAGCTTGAGGGCTGCTTCTCAAAGCACAGTGCACCACTAAGTGCCAAGCTGCACTGCGTGCCTCCTAGTAAGAGGTGAGTGGGGGCGGGAGGGAGGCAGGCCAGTTATTGTTTTCCACAATTAAACCTCCTCTTTTCCTTTTCAAAGTAGTTGGTTGATATTTGAAAAAAAGAAAGGAGAAGCACAAAAGGGATGCATGGTGGCAAAATCTTGACCATTTGTGACTCTAGCTGTGAATATCACTGTGTAATTCTCCCCATGTGTATGAAACATTTTATCACAGTAATTTTACATCAACTTTTTTTTAAAAAGAATGTATTTAGTACGGGGTCTACAGGGTCTTACTATACCATGCCCAGTCTCAGTGGCTGTCTCAGTACAACCCAGGGGCGGGGCCTGTACAGTAGGCCAGGATTCAAACCCCAGTCCCTGCGTATGCCTAAGCAGATACTTTAGTCTGCTGAGCTATCTGGCCAGCCCTATCTCAGAATTTTAAAAATATGTGTTTGCTTGTGTGTGTAGGGAAGGAACTTTGTGGAAGCCAAGTTACTACAATGGTTCTCTTCAGGTAATGACTCTCACCTGGAATCATTTTTTTCTCCCTTGAGAATTTTGTATTTTCCAACTATCTACAATGAGTAAGTACAGTATTCTTGTATTTTGTAATACAATAAATGTAGAAGACAGAAAAAAAAAAGAAAAGAAAAGAAAAGAAAGAAAAAGAAAAGAAAGAAAAAACTCAGATTAATTGGACTGATTGCAAAGTATTCTGCTGACGACTGGCCCAGAGTCATCCAAGACACAGATCCTAACAGTTGTAATATTCCCAGCCAACTCTTAACTTGTGCATATTTCAGAGCATAAGCAGGTTGCTATTAAAAAGAACTGATTTCAAAAATAAATCTAATAGCTTATGTGGAAATTAACCTCCTCTTGGTGAGCCGAAGATCAAACGCGCGACACAAAAGCTGGCCAAAGCCATTATCACCTCTCTCTGCAGTCACCTTAGAACCTCAGCCTGTTTTTACAGTGGAGCCAGTTGTTAAAAAGTTCTGACTTGCCCTGCGGTGACCTCTGATTACAAAGCCACTCCAGAAAGCCTGGCTCTTGCTGAGAGTTGCTCTGAGTTAAAAATGAATCCCATTATTTTCCTCTAACTCTTCAAAGACGTGGTTCACTGGTAATTGTTTCAACTGAGACCTCTCACAAAACCCACTCACTTGTTGATTCACATTAGGAGCTATGTCTCACTGGACAGTGATGACTGTGTGCTTTCACTGCTTGTCTTTCTAATGACTGGAAAAAACAACCATGGCAATCAGAAAGTCATTTCTAAAATACAGGTAAAATTAGAAGCCGGATAATGGATTGGTGCGGTTTCAAATTTGAATTTCAAAATAAAATTAACTACAATCATCACGATAGCAAGTAAGAAACTGGCTGAATCTACGTCCCGGGGAAATGAAACACCTTTTCTGCAGCCATTGTTAGTACTGGTATCAGCGAAGACAGAAAGGGGCTTAGAGGCTCTTCTTCAACACAGGACACTAAAAGCAAGACATTATTGTGGAGAAAAATGCTGATGGGTAATCAGAAAACAAAGCACAGCTTGAGAGCAATTGCTTTGCATGAGTACTCGCTTTTCCTTATTACAGAGTCACAGATACATTCATTTAAAGAAATTAGAGCACTCACTGTGTGTTATCAGGCATGTATTACACATTGGAGGTACAAAAATAAGATCAGAACCTTGTCTTCAAGCTTAGCATCCAGAAAGGTCAGATACACAAGCAGGTAGCTGCAACAACAGAATGTACTGGCTCAGCTGGGGAACTGCGGGAGCCACACCTGCAGGAATCACGGAGGCCTTCTCAGAAGAGATGGAATGGAGAAGGGTCTTGAAGGATGCACTAGGATCGATCAAGAAGGGGTCAGGGCATCCTCAGAAGGGAGAACAGCACGCACAGAGCAAAATGTGTGTGCCTGCAAAAGGCATGCTATCTCAGAACACCCCAAGAAACCCAGTCTTAATGAAGCAGGGACTGGAAGGTCAGGGAAGGCAGGCAGCGCACTGCAGAGCATCGGAGGCTGGATCACTAAAGTGCACATGAAGGTGTCTGGGTCTACGCTAGAGATTACGAGAGCCACCCAAGGCACTGAGCAGATAGTCACTGTATAAATTTGGGAACAAGGTCAGAAAGCAAGGCGGTTTATTGGCAGGCAGCTGGAATAGGCAGCTCCAGGCACTGATCTATGCAGAGGTGACGAGGGCCAGGTCTAAAGCAGAGATGGTGAGAGGCAGAGGACAGGAGTGTCCAACAGTATTTACCAGGAACATCTGTGATAGCTGCACTGAGCGTCTGACCTCACCTAACGCCGGTCCCTGTCCTCAAGACTTCCCTGTACTACATTAAATCAGCAATCTGGTACAGACTGAATGAGGAGGAAGACAACGCAAGCTCAGGACAGAGATTTGTGGCTCGAGCCACTGGGCCGACAGGGATGCCATTAGCCGAGGTATCGATTCCAGGAGAAGCAATCAGTTGCAAGCAGAGAGGTGGAGGAGGTGGGGAAAGATAGTTTTATTGTATACATATTTGTTTTGAGAGCTCTCTGGGACATACCAATAAAGACCACCATAACACTGGAGACAGGAGCTGGAAAAGGCAGAGAACAAAGCGAAAAGTGGATTAAATCAATCTTTAACATACAAAACAGAAACAGACAATGCTCTGCAGAAACTGAGGAGAGGGGAGCGCTCACTACAGATGCATCTGGAACCTAGTCTGAAACATACAGATTCTTGAGTCAAATCTTAATTACCCCCTGACTGGAAAATGCTCCGCACGTCAGGCTATGACTAAAATGTGCAAGGCAGCCACTTGGGTGGAAAGAGAAGTGCATTAGAGATGACAGTGTTTAAGTCCTGAATCAAGAGTCTTGTCAAGTATCGGAGGTCAGAGGAAGGCACTTTCGGAGCACAGATAATCAAATCAAAGCTCTTAATGCCCTGATTCTTCAGTCAAAGTTGGCTAACCAAAAGCTAGTTTTCCAGGATCTGCAGTTATATTTAGAAAGACCCAAGCCTCTGAGGGGAACTATAGTGACCCTGAAATAGCTCCCTGCCCTCCTAGGGAAAAGGGTTGCTCCTGCGAGAGAGACAATTTCTCAACAAGTGGAAGGAGTTTTAATAAAAAGACAGTGGCCTATTTAACAAGGTTTCTTCTGTGGAGAGATTGGGAAGAGTCAGAGCAGATGAACCTCTTCCGCCCCAGGCCACTGTGGGGCCGGATAATGCTGCACAATGGGACTAGGCCAGCCCAGGCCACCACACGGAAGAGTCCTAAGTCTTTTAAGTGAAGTGGACGTGGTATGCCACGGTCCAGGATTCAGTATAAAAATTGATACCTCTCTACTAACCTAATTGCTAAAATCAAATATAGAATGTCTTTGTGTTAACTTATTATACATTTAGGTTAGATGGTTGTTATGGTTTGCATCTAGTTGTCCTCCCAAAGCCTCATGTAATCATGGGGCGGGGACTTTTAGAGTTTGAGATTAACTCATGATCCTTTGGGATTATGGGTCTCAATACTGCTGGGATTATGGGTATGAGTAGTACACACAGCCTGGGGCAGGTAGCCTGAATGTAATATAAGAGAGACAGAGAGACAGACTTCCTGTCTGTAGCCATTGTTGCTATTACTCCTCCATATTGTTCTCTTGCTCTTTGCTGCTGCCATGAAACGTTCCTTGCCATGGGCCACTCTGCCTTGGAGCCAGCTGAATATGGATTGAAACCTCCAGCAATTGCGAGCTAAATAAACCTTTTCTTCCTTCATTTTGGGGGTCAGGTATTTGTCCCAGCAATGAGAAAAGAGTAACTGAGACATTGGTTTTTTAGGGGGTGAGTTGCATCCGATTCTGTTAAGAAGAGACAGCTCACGGTCACTCGGAGACTTTTGGTGTAATTTCAGTTAGCACTAATAATGATAACAGTAAATACCACTCGGTGTTTCTGATGATGAGGGTGATGGGTATTATATTTGTTCTCCATGAAGCCCGAGAGGTGATCCAGTTATTATCCACGTCTCAAAGACGAGGAAAGGGATAAGAGAGGGCAGGAATTTGCCCAACTTCAATTACTCAGCAGAAGCAGGGCTGCGCCTGCCACTGACAGAAAGGAGGCTGTTACAGGAAGCACACCCAGCGCACCTGCCTGTCTCGGTCTCTATTTCAGATGACTCGAGGGTCAAACCCAAAATCTGACCGGCTCATCCTGAGTTTCTCCCCTCACAGGCTGTGTGTCTGCTGGCCTATGACTCAGGGTCAACCAGCATTTGTGCACAACACTGAGTGTGAAGCCAGCGTGCACGAACAACCCCACAGACAAATAAATACCTTGAGATCACCTGTCCTTAGCTCTGAGGTTCTCCCCGACTGCTGAACAATACAAGGTCTGTGTGTGTTCTAGAAAGGAAACAAGAGAAAAAAAGTTTTATTGTAAAAACTAAAGATAAAATGATTATCTTTTCATTTATGTATTTAAGTTTTGGACAATAAAGACAGTAACAGACAAAGAACTATTTAACTGTTAGTATTTTAATACTACATTGAAAAGACTGTTAAAAGGCAAAAATTAAAACTTGCTCTTAAAATATTCCTAGAGCTATATAGTAACCTAAATTCTATACATGTAGGAAAATAAGAATGATGGCATTAAAAAAATGTGATAATTATGCCCAGGCTTTTAGTTTTGCTCAGCCTCTCCAGCTTCGCTTCTTCCCCACAGATCTGGTGGCAGCTGAGCTACATAGCCCTGCGACTACACGCCTTGAGGGCTGACCTTTTGAGACGTGCAAGAACGGGTGGAGTCAAGCATGGACGGCTGCAAACCCCACAGGTCTTGTCAGACAAAAGAGGGTGCACTGAAAGTGCAAAGAACTGTGGTGCTATGGTTAGAACAGATCTAGGCATATTATTTTATGCTTCCACTTTGAAATATACGTATTTTTAACACAGTTTCCTATGCTTAAAAATAAAGTTACATCACTCATAAAGATCACTTCCTACAAGGGGTGGTATGATTCAAGTTTGAGAAATGTAATCTCAGTGTTAAAATTCTGCTTCTATAAAACTGGGGCTCCAGCAGAGGGGATGAGAGGCGGGAAGGTGAGGATCAGCAGACTGTGAGTCATGTGGACTTTGGGCGCAGGGAACAGAGAGACAGGAAGGAGGTCACGGTTAGGGGAAGGGCTGCTTAGGAGCGCGTGGCTCAGACGCCTGCTACTCCAAGGACGCTCCCTGGAGCAGCAATTTCAGAAACACCAGAGTACTTGCTAGAAATGTAGGTCTCAGATGGGACCTCAGGTCCGCGAGAATCTGCATTCTAACAAATGCAGGTGAGTCTCATGCACAACAAAGGTGGGGGGAAACGTAATGAAAGCACTGCTGCTTCTGAGCCCAGGTAACTTCATCTCTGTTTGAGCAGGAGCCACAGAGACCCCGTCAGAAGGTGCCAGTAGACAGACCCGTGAGTCAGGATCATCCCCAGGTCTTTGCTTCCTATATATCTGGCTCCACTTTACTTTTTGGTACCGGGAATTGAACTCAGGACCCCACGCTTGCCAGGCAGCACTGTGCCACCCAGCTAAATCCCCAGCCTCTTATCTGGCTCCACTTCCAATGGCTCATGCTGGTGTCTTGACTTTCCCTCCAGCTGGTCAGGCTCCTGCTTCACAGGCTCCCCACCCTTGCAATCCAGCCGCATCCTCTAAGGAGCAGTCCTTTGCCTTTCCTCCCAGTCTGTAGGCAAGGGGCATGACCAAGCTCCACAGGTCTCTGCCCATTCTCATTGGCCAGTGAGCAGGCAACCAGATACTTAGTGTACTGAGTCCTGCCTGCAAAATTCCATCTGCCCACAGATCTATTACAGGACGCTAATGCACGATACACGATATTACCAATTGTGGCTTTTTAAAAGTTTAGCTTCCCGCTTTAATACACAATTATTCACAGTTTTATATTTTCCTGTGAGTATAGTGTCTTTACTCTTTATAGTTAATTTCATTTATTTTAAAAATGACACAATAGCTGTATGAGACACTACAGAATGAAAGATGAAGTTGAACATAATTAATGGAGGCTTGGTCTCCATAGCAGCTTTATTTGTAATAAACAGAGTGTGACATTTCATTGACCCAGATACAACCTCCTGTACAAAGATTTACATATGATATAATTTAAAAATACCAAATTTAGAATCTCTAGCTCTTCTTCTTTCCAAGACAAATGGTTTTAGATGTAGTCCTGTATACTGGTTTTATTAGGATTATTGATAATGATCAACTATGAGTCCTTGTCATTTGTAGTCACTATGTCACACAGTCCACGTACCTCCATCCCACATAAGGCACTCGAGAATTGCATGGGATCTATACCACCATGCCACTGGTTCCTCAGATATACCCAAAGCACAGGTATCAGACCGGATGGTGAATTGACAAAGCCAGTGAATGGTGGAGTCAAGTTTCAAACCCCAGAGCGGCCTCCAGATTCTAGAGTGTCTCTTCACACAAATGCACCACTTGGATAACACACAGACTGTAGCCAAAGACCACGGGGTACACAGTTTCCTCTACCTCTTCATGTGGCTTAGCATGCCCACAGTCAGTACTAACCATCCTATGTGCCCACCTGAATCAGAAGGCATGAAGGAAGGGTCTCTACTGTCATTACTAATATACATTTGATCCGGAAACTCAATTAGAATAATGAAACATTTTCTGGACCTGTGATAATTCTTTTAGCTCTTACTGGGTTAGAATAAATCAATAAGCTCAGCCATCCTGCATTACCCTGCTAGTCAGTGATTCGCTAGCCAGAAATAACACACGCCTCACCGTGAGGACCTGACCACAGTCTCTGGCAGGTCGACAGCCTGGCCTCTAGCAGCAGAACCTATTCTGTTGTCAGGAAAAAATGTTGGTTGAGGCCACTTGTCTGATCCATTCCCAACAAAGACCGCTAAGTGCCTGGGTCAGTTCACATGCAAGTGTGGACAGAAGGAAGGGAACCAAATCCAAATCTTCTTACATGAGAAACTTACTGCAAGGCTCTGGATGTACCAGTGTCCACTTCTGCATCACCCAACAGCCCGCGGTGTAGACATAACTGTGTCCAGCCCCCTCCCTGCCTCCCAGAGGCAGTGTGAGGGTGACTGGAGGGCAAGATCCCAGAAGGACGCTCGGAGGGCAGGCTGCTGAGCTCACGCACAGACATGCATCCTGTGCAGCATGAACTCAGGGCAAGGCACCTGCATGCTGATAGGGTTCCGGTGCGGGACCTCTGAGTATATCTTTCAAGGCAAGGGAGGCCCATATCAATCAAATAACTAACAAAGAGCCTCAGACACTGACCTCCCCCACCCGCGGCTCCATCGGAAAACAAAAACAGAAACTTCTTATTTTTATGTAAAAATTATAGGGTTAGCTATTAAGCATTCTGGACTTTCAAAAGGAACAAAATCTGCATGAAAACTGGTATCTGGAGGCTCATGCTAAACACATATCCACTTTTGTTTTAATGTGTTCTATATCTGGGTGAGCATTTATCACTCGGCATTTATTACTGCTTCAATATTTATTACTGTCTCTATATGTATTTTTCTGTCTTAGGTTGTCAAGTCTGATCAACTAGAGACCAAATCTATTTAGTTCTCTTTGTAAAGCATGTGACGCTGTTCTGCATAATTAGGCACTTAAAGGGTTTTTGATGGAGATGATTAAGAGGAATGAAAACAGCGAATGCCGCGGCAGGCATGTTCTGCGCCGTGCTCCCTCTTATCTGAAATGTCAGGTGATTGCGCTTTCACAGACCCAGGGCTTTAGCAGGACACGGCATGGAGGGTGCAGAGAGCTTGCTGTGCTCCGCAGGCTGGCATCACCAGGGAGCTCGTGGGAAAGGCAGGCCTGGCCCCAGCACAGGCCCCCTGGGTCAGAATCTGCAGTTCTGTAAGAGGCCCAGGGAATTTCCACGCGTATTGCAGTCTGATGCGAACAGACTGAATGCATTCGTGGAAGCTGGAAACAACCTAGAAAACATTTTATACCACAGAGGGCCAGAGATGAGGGCCACCCCGACAGCACACGGAATCGGCACCGGGCTCTGGGCAGAGCTGTGGACGCCCTCTGCTTCGCATGCCCCAGGTCCGTCACTGTAGCCCACGCCATGTCCTCATCTGACTTCTAGTTTCCTATTTCACTAAATGCTTATTCAGGCTCTGCCTTGGAATCCTGGAGCTCAACCCAATGAACGTAACCAAAACCCTCAAGGACATGTATTTCAAGAAAAATAAATAGAACCACTTAAAAACTTCTTTGAGTTGCTGGTGATTTGTTGGGTTTTTCAATACATCTTTTAAGCTGGTTCCCTTCCCAGCCTGCCAGCCCAGCCATCGCATGTTTCCTGTAACAAAACAGGAGCCAGTAATTTCTAAGCAGGAGTATTTTATTATGGTTACTTTGCCTGAGACTTCAGCCATGAAAAGCAGTAAAGGATATTTAATAATATTCAAATTCCACCACTGTTGTGCCTCTAATGTTTTTCAAGGCTGAAAGGCACTGACAGGCGCTTTAATCAGTCTGTGTTTGGCAGGCATCTGTCTTCACTCATATTTGAATACCAACTGGCGTCCGCCCAACATATGGTGACTTTTCTAGAAGAAATATTAATTTTTCCAAGTGTAAAGAGATTGGCTGTCCTCATGTCCATAAGCAATTTTTTTGCATATTTAGAAATCAGAAAAAACTAGCTGGGATATAAAGGAAAATCATAGCACTGAAGGAGGTGCAGCTTCAAAACACAAAAGACTGAATCAGTTCATCAAGATTTGAAGTAAAGATTTTGAAAGCAGATGAGAATTTCGCTGACAGCAAAACATTTTCATTTGTAGGGAACAAGGTCATACTGACCTATGTCCTACTTGTTCCTCTCAATCTTGGGTGAGACCATGACATTAAGAGAGTTGGAGGGGACAGGATGACTTACTTGAATGTGCTCTCCTCTCCCCAAAGGTGACATCCTCCTAAAATAATATTATCTTATTTGGGGGGAAAATACAAAGAAACGTCTGCACTGCTTACCCCAAGGAACCCAGCACAGACTGGCTGAGGTATGAGCTTTTAGGAACCTTCACCATATATTGAAAGTCATTGTTAGGTGGGTATTTAAGCACTCAGAGGAAGTTCTCACATAGGTAAGTGGTACGTGGCACCTCCAGCACTGGGCTCATATTCCCAGATTCCCCAAAGCATCAACAGAATGAGTCTCTAACTGTGGTTCCTCTCACTGAGGCACATGCTCCCTAGTGCCCCGGTCCTCGCCTCTCTCTGCTGTAACACAGACACTGCAGCCAAGCACCCAGCTACTTTTTACTCCACACTGGTGTCTTGCTTGGAAGTAAAAGAAAGGGTTGTGTTTCAACCACGCAGCCAACCACTGATCTCCTCAGGCAGTGATGGTGAACACTCTAGAGCTTTCAAAAATACAAGCAGACGGCTGTGGTATATGTGCCATGCATTCGTCACTACTGTCCTAAAGAAATGTGAGATACTCTGACTTGTTTCCCTTGCTTGTGAGTTTCTGACTCTTGCTCTGGGCGCTACCAACCTGGTACCTCTGCTGGGACCATGTCCTCTCCCCTTTCCTACTTTCCCAATTTAAAGTCATTCTTCAAGGTTTATGTAGGATTTTTTTTTTTCTGTTGCTTTTCTTTTTTTCTTTTTTGAGACAAGGTCTTGCCATATAGCCCAGACTGGCTTTGAACTCAACAATCCTCCTGTCTCAGCCTCTGGAGGGCTGGAATTACAGGCATGCACCACCATGCCTGGCTATGCAGGATTTCTGAACCCTTCAATAAGAATCTACCACATTATTCAGTAAACAAAATATTTAAAGTAGCTTTCTGGATCAAGATCCTTTTAGACCAATAGTGGGATGTTCTGATATTCCTCCTTGTAATTTTAAACTTTTCAACACTCACAGTACCCAGTTACAGCTTCTCAACCTCTTTGCCATTGGAGCCCAAATTATCACTGAGCTCATACTTATGTGCATGTGCGGAACTCTCTCCCCCTCCCCCACCCCCAGCAAATGGAGGGCTCCTGCTGGTGGGGGAGGAAAGAAGGGTCAGTAAAGGGAACAAAAGACAAGTGCCTTGGCCATCTTTGCGTGGCTTTCCCTTCCCCGCAGTACCTGCGAGAAATGCAGTGAGTGCTGAGTGAACAGATGGAGACCAGGAAATGCGTTTGACTTTCCTCTGAAACTTCCACTCAGCTGCCACCCTCCCACTGGTGAGGAAAGCAGCTGCACGCAACAAGGACCAGGAGCTGTGGGAGAGGTGGCGGGAAGCAAGAAAAAGAATTGTCCCCACCTCTGCTGCTTACGACTCCTAAGCCACCAGCCAGAATCCCATGCATGTTGGAAAAGTCTGCAGCTGCTGAAGGAAGGTAGAGTGGGAAGAGGCTGGGGAAGAAAGGGCAGGCAGGCCCGTCCCCACCGGTCCTCTGTCCCCCACCCACGCCCTCCTCTCCCATACTTTCCCTCAGCCGCATTCGTCTTTCTGCTCACAATTTACTCCATTCCTGCCCCATCCTGAAAACCACTTACAGGAGCCATGCTGGGGCCTGGAGGATCAGCTCCTGAAGATGGGACCTGCATCTTGTCCAGTTTGAACATGACACTGGCCCCTGTCTCCTGGACCATGACAGCCAGGCCCAGGAAGGAGTGGAACTAGATCAGTGAACATTTTTGAAATCACAAATATTTTTCCTTACAGGATCACTATCATAAAAGTACTTACAAACTCCCGACTGACGGAACTGGGAAGAAGGCAGAAGGTGTCTGCCAGTTTCTCTCAAGTTTATAGGTTTAAATTACTCAGACACATTATTCCTCATGCACCTGTTTATTGTGACAAGCTGGTACAAACTTCTAATATGTTTAATAAATTCATCTACAAAAACATTAGAAGCTATTGTTAATGATACCCTGAAAACAAATATGAAAGGCTGGCAGCGGGGCTCAGTGGGAGAGCACTTGCCTACCACGCATGAGGCCTTGGGTTCAAGCTGCAATGCAGGGAAAAAAAGTCTAAAAACTGAAAAATAAAGTCTGAAAATTAAGGTCAATTGATTTCCTCTAAGAAGGCTTTTCTTCCTCAGTCCTTAGGAACACAGGAATCAGAACTAAGGCTTCCCCCAGAGTTAAAGATCTTCCTAATGTATCATATAGTCCTGGGTAGAGAGAAGGCTTTTAGAAATGAGCGAATATGCAGCTTTAGAGAACAGAAGGAGTCTGAGAAAACATCTCATACTAGAAACAGGTTCTCCAAAGAGACCTAGGAAGACATATATTGGCAAGGTTCCCAAATGCAGATGTGGCCCTGAACGCCCAACTAGCGCTCCCTTTTAAAATCTAAATACTTGGCCAGTGAGATAGCTCAGCGAACTAAGTGCCTGCTTAGGCAAGCGCAGGGACCAGGGTTTGATTCTCAGCACTACCTGCCACACCAGTCTTGCCCCTGGGTGCGCTGAGCCGGCTACTGAGACTGGGTGTGGTGACACACACCTGTAACTGCAGCACCGGGGAGGCTGAAAACAGGAGGATCATTACAAGTTCGAGCTGCATAGTGAGACCCTGTACCAAATACATAATAAATAAATAAAATAAAATCTAAATATTTCCCTGGCTCCTTGTTCCTCACAGTAGGAAGCCAGGTTACTCCAGATGACCTTGTAGGTGTGGGATACAAGCAGAAACGGACAAAGAAGGAAAATGTGCAAGGCAGAGCTTTTGTTCCTCCCCAGAGCTGTTGCTACCTCCTGAGTGCTGGTGCAGGAGGGAGCCAGCCTTGGGTCCCTGTCCTCTGAGCATTCCTCCTACAGCTGTGAGCCCTGCAGAGAGCAAACGGCTGCTGTGTGCGCTTCTCACTGAATAACCCTGTGGGCAAACACCACTGTAACACTCATTTGACAGATGAGGAGTCTGAAGCACCCAGAGGTTAATTATTTGCTCAGAAAACACAGCTAGTAGGGTAGGGAAAGTAAGCCAGAAAACTAAATCCAAATAGTCTGGCTCCAGAGCAAAAGCTCTTACCTTCTCAATTTTTACTGTTTTGCACCTTGGTTCTGTCATTTTAAGCTAAGAAGTCATTGTGCTCCCAGTCTGTGGAAATCCTAGTCAGGACTCAGCCTTTTCAGGCTGCTTTTTTAATCAGACATAACACAGATTAGCAGCCAGAGGTATGACAGGGAGAGTGTACAGATTTGATCCCGAGTAGCCTGTCCATTCCTTAACCCCCTCCAACTTTCATTCAGTTCAAATGCTAATTTCTCTCAATATAGAAGTCAAACAAATAGGTACATCTTCACAGATCCCATGTGGAGCCTGGCAGGGCATCTTATTTCGTAGAATTTTCAGCCATCTTTCAGTCTCCACACGATTTGTGCAAACAAGGTACCTGCCTGTCATCTGTTCATTCTTTCATCAGAACAAAAGAAAAAACAGACGTAATTGTGAGATTATGGTTTGCAACCCCATTACCCTCAGAGAACACTGAATTACTTGAGAGTTCAACACAGACCATAACGGTTTCTCTTCTGAATGTCTACTCTGTGATAAAAATCTGCTAAGTACTACAAAGTATATATGAATCACTAATTTTTCTCTCATAGTAAATTCTTTCTGTGAAATTCCTTACCTCAGTTTCCTACTCAGTTAACTCTTTCATTCTCAGTTTATGAGAACAGGTGAGACACTCAGATGTGGAGTTCTAAAGAAAGAGAACACCACACATGGGGTGTGGGGGTGAGAGACTGAGTTGTAAAGTTGAAAATAGTTAATTAGAAAGCCAGATGCAGAACTACTTCTTCATATTATGCATGTGACAGCATGAAACAAAGTCAATTTATAAGCACCCCACTGAAAACCCTGGATCAATGATGGCGAATATCTGAAAGATTTCAATGATACAAACAACTCACTGTGACATGCATTAGATAAACTACTAGGAAGTCTTTAGCAAAGAATGTTGAAGTAATTATAACAATGAAGAAAGTACCTTAAGAAATGCCCAAGGAAACAACCTATTTCACATTGGCTTATTTCATTTTAATCAATAACTTCAATAGCCTAGTGATTTTAGCCTCTCCAATTTTGTGGAGGTCTTAAGTTCAACAACTGAAAATTTACTAATGGATGTTTTCAGAAAAATAAGTTTAAGTAGTCTATAATCAAGAAGAGTATAACCTTACAAATTGCTATGACAAAAGGCAGAACCTAAGAGCTATTAGAAAGAAGCTTGGCTTATGTGTTAAAGCAGAAATTAAAGCAACCGATTTTTACTAGTAAGATTAGAAAGGCTGAATAAATCCAAGAGGAGGAGTCCTACTTGCACAGGTGGGCAGGGAAGGAAAACACAGCCTCAGAAAGGGTAGTGATTCTCACAGGGTCCTGAGGCAAGAGTCACCGAACCCAAAGCTCAAGGGGCCCAGTGGGTATACAGTACATGAGTAAAGCGAGCCCAAGGAGCTTGGTGTCTTCTCAGAGGTCTGTGACTTCATGGCAAGGTGTGTGAGAATATTTCTCTATGCTATAAGAAAACCGGCAGTGGTACACAAGGACAAAAATCAGCACTGTTTCCTGGAAGAGAATAAGGGATGTCAAGGACCTCGGCAATCATGCCTCAGTGAAAAGGCACCCCTAATTATCTGTACATATCTTACTCTTTTTGGGGAATTTGGCATTGTGAATTCACTTTTGACAGATTTTCTGATTTTTCTTAAAAGAAGAAAGAAATGTGGAGTTTTTAAAATATATTTCACAATATTTAAATATTCTCCTAATACAAATTTAAAGGTGATACCCTACTGCCTAACATTAGGCCAGTAAAATACACTTAAAGATCTGTTATCTTCTTCACTAAAAGACCTATTCCACTTGCCAATTTTCTAAATCCATATACTTAATATTTAAATTTCACTAGTTCTTTTTTTTGGGGGGATGGGGAGTGAGAGGTATCAGGAATAGAACCCAGGGACCTTGTTCTGCCAGACACTCGCTGTGCCACTGAGCTACATCCCCAACCCCTTACCAGGGCTCTATTTATTTATCTATCTGTTTATTTATTTACTAGTTCTTTACTATATGTAGGATTTGGAAATATTTTCCTCCCACCTCGTAGCCCACCTTCTTATATGCATCACAGGGTCTTTGGCAAAGAAAAATGTTTTAATTATGATGATATCATATTTATCAATATTTCCTTTTATAGACACCTTCACTGAATTGCTCATGCAGATTTGTCCAAAGCCAACTGGGAACATCTGCGTGACTCTCTTACATCATGATCGATCCCGCCCCACTGGTCTATGGGTCCATCCCCTTGTCAAAACCACACTGTTGATTACTGCAGTTCCACAATAAGCCCTGCAATCGAGTAGACTGATTTTTTTCAAGGTTCTAGTTTTTGGGTTTTTTTTGGGAAAACAAAATCACAGAACTGGGGATTGAATTTGGGTCTTTGTGCTTGCCAGGCAAGCGCTTATTCTACTGAGTTATTTCCCCAGCCCAAGGTTCTACTTTTTCAAAATTATTTTAGCTATCAGACTTTTTGTCTGTCTATATAAAATTCAGAATAATTTTGCCCACGTGACAAAAAAAATCTGCTGAGATTTTGATAGAAACTGTGTTAAACCAGTATGTTAACTTGGGAAAAATCAGCTTCTTCATTAAGTTCAGTCTTCTCATCCACAAAAATAGCATGCTTCTTCAGCATTTTGTGATTTCCAACACACACGTCTCATTTTGTTAAATTTATACCTAAATTTCTCTTATTTCTTGAATGACTGTAAACAGTACATTTTATAGGGTATTTCCCCCTTTAAGGAGACTTAATTTTCAGTATTATGTTCACAGAAAAACTGAGCACAAAGCCCAGGGTACCCAATTATCCTCTGGCTTCCCCCAGTATGCGGCTCCCTCTCCCTCTTCCATCACATTCCTAAACCAGACCGGTACATTTGTTACCACCGATAATTCTACACTGACACTCCACTATCATCCAGGCAGAGTCTGTTACGGTTCACACTGAGTTGGAACTGTATTTTTAATTTTGTGTTTATGGATTCATGACTGGTATATGTAAAAAAAATCACTGATTTCTCTATGCTTATCCTAGATTTTGTGGTCTTCCTAAACTCATTTATTAGTTCTAGGAGCTATTTTGTAGATGCATCGAGACATCTCCTTAAACGCTTGCACTTCTGTAGGTAAAGGCCATACTGTCCTGTCCTTCCAAATCTGCATGCTTTGTGTTTTTCTTGCTTACTGCACCAAACAGAAGAACGTGCAGCACTATTGGGCATGGAGCAGTGAGAAACCTTCTAGCCTTCCCAGTCTTAGGAGAAAAGCATCCAGTCTCTCAGCACTAACCAGCTGTAAGTTTTCTGCAGATACTCTATCAAATTTAATCTTCTGTTGGTTGTCTGTTTTCCACTTCTCTGCTTCCTTATACCCTACGGTGGCTAATTTTAACATTGCTTAGAACTCCATTCTGATTTATCTGTAATGATAATTCAAAGAAGTTTAGAAGTTTGACTTTCTTGGTGTGGATTTCTTTGGTTTATCTTGTTTGAGGCTGACTCAGATGGTTTAAATGTATCTCCATGGATTGCTTGTTAGTGGTCAGTTTAGCTATCACATTCCAAATAGAAAATCTACCACCATGTCCTGTTGTTATTACTGTAACTGAATAAAACATAGGAACCTTAAGCCTTTTTCTATCCCTTGACCCGCTCCTATATATGTCTTAAACCCCTTGTGTAAACCTTAATTATTTCTTCTACATGTTTAGAATATCAGACAGCTATATTTTTATATCAACTTTGAAGTGAAATTTAGAAAACTCAGGAAGAAGGGACATCTCTAGTCCTTAGCAATACTTATGTTCACCGCTCACCTGATCTTCTAAGATTGTTTCCTCTCTGTGTAGAGTACTTCCTTCAGTCATTCCTTTATGCAGACCCACCTGGGACAAACTCCTTCAGTTTCCCTTTCCAGAGAGTATCTTGATTTCCCCATCATCTCTGGAGGACATTTTCATTGGAGTCTAAGACAGTCCTTGCATCATGTAGTGCCAGCTCCTTTTGATCTCCATAGTTTCTGATGCTAAGTCTGCCATCATCTAAATTGCTCTGCCTCTCCTCCCTACTTTCTCTGTCACCAGTGTTTAGAAGTTTGATTTTCTTGATGTGGATTTCTTTGGTTTATCTTGTTTGAGGCTGACTTGGATGGTTTCCTACTGCTGCTATACCAAATCAGCATACATTTACTAGCCTGAAACATATATATCAAACATATATCATATATATCAAATATATATCATATATATCAAATATATCATATCAAATAAATTCAGTCATATAAAAAAGAATAAATGCTTGGCTATCATCTAAAAATATTAATTTTTTGTCTCTAGATTGGATCTTTTTTTTTTCTAGGTTGGATCTTATCTGTTTGCATTGAATTTTAATACAGGCAAATACATTTACTTCAAGATGCAGAGTGACAGAGAGATGGCTCAGTAAAATAAGCGCTTACCTGGCAAGTGCAAGGGCCTGAGTTCAATCCCCGGTTCAGCAAAAAAAAAAAAAAAAGAGATGCAGAGTGATTCTCAGGGTCAGTTGCTTCGTTTTTCAGCAATTAAATTTATCAAACTATGTCAAAATAGCATATTAAAAGTAATTGTGACCCTTGAAACCTCTATATAAAAAAAGCTAGTAGTAAGTAGTTCAGGTCTTTTAAATAATGTCATTCTAACAAGAAAGAAAATGTCAGATTGTTTGTTATTTCTTATAACATGGCAACCTAAAGGACATTGGTGTTGAGACCTGGGACCTTGAGCATTTGTTGAGTGAATGAATGAATGGAATCTGTTACATACTGACCTTCAGTGAGAAGAAAGACTTAGGTACTGAACATATTAGAACTATAAAGAATGACTCTGAATTTTAAAAATTGCAATAATGAAATTGACATTTGTTCAAAATATATTGCATCATTTAAAAAAGACATCCCAATAAATCATTAGCAAATGACCTAGTTTCCCATAATACCTTTGCTGCTTTATGCTGCTTTAAAAATTCATTCTTCATTCACACATCTTCCTTTTTTATTGTCAAAAGGTATAGTAAGGAATAGAATGGTAAGACCAATATATTACAGTCTATTTAAGAATTCATGTGTGCATAGCTGTATATATAATAGCCTTGAGATTATTTTTCAAATATCTATGACCCCAAACTCTCACCTACATTTATAAACCTGACCTATAGGGTTCAAATGTACCTGTGCTCTCTTTCTTTACATATTGCCTCACTTCTAATCCTGATTCTCTATCATACTATGAGCCATCTACTAGTATTATCACAAGTTTACAGCAGGAAAAAGCAAACAGGACCATGACTTAACACCCTAGCATGCAGGAGGAGATAGGATATTGACCAAGGAGTTTGGTGTCTCAGGTCCTGTGGTTAGTAAATCATTGCAAGAAGAGAGATAAATATTAACTTACTTGTATTTAAATTCTTCCATATTCCACAAAAAGAGAAACCCATTTATCAGTCATTCCTCCCAGAGGTCCTTTCATCCATATTCCCTGGTAAGTGCTTCGCTTCCTTCTGTGATAGTAAAACATAAATAAACTGCAGACAGAAATGTGTACCATGTTCCTGGCAGCTTGGGATAGGACTGAACCCGCACTGACTAGAAAGTTTGTGTTCCCTGGAGAAAAACTTAAGTCCAATGACAAATGTATATATCTGCTGTGGACTGAAAGGGCTTCATCCCTGAAGGGGAAAATAGGAAAGAATTGTTGACCAGAGAGCACAATGAAGGTGGGCTGACAAGACAATAACAAGGTGGCTGTTGACTGGGGTTGGCTAAGACTACAAATGCTTGGTTTATTTTTTTAAAAATTGCATGTAATTTGATTGTAGTGGTGCACATCTCTAATCCCAGCTGAGAGAGGAAGCTTGCATTTCCAGTAAACCAATGAAATTAATATTGTAAGCTTATAATATTACAACCTGTATAACCTTACATTTTCCTCATTTCCTTAAAATGCATTCTACTTGTACATTACTGTGCACCAGACAAATCTGGGAAGCTGAGACAGGAAGATTGCAAATCTAAGCCCACCCTGGGTAATTTAGTGAGACCCTGTCTCAAAACTGAAAAGGTGGATAAAGGGCAGTGGAAGTAGCTCCTTGCGAAGGTCCTAGTTTTCAATCCCCACTGATGCAAATGGAATAATATAAAATAAAAATTCAACTTGCTTAATTAAAGAATTAAAAATAGAGTCAACCTTCATAGTATATTCTGTTCTCAATCAACAGTGGTGAGTACACTGTGGGAAAAGTGAAATTCATCCATCCATTAAAGAAGCATTCTTCTTCAATGACTCAGGTCTCCCAGCTAGTGTCCTCATGTGGTACTAACAAAAAGAATCACTCCAAGAAGATTTGTGTGCCTTTTATCAGTCCCTGTCCTGTTAGCTCTGCAGTATGGGCATTATTTTGAGAAGTGAAATCTCAGGGTTGGTTGTACTAAGGCCACAAAGCAGCACAGAGGCAGGTTCAAGATAACCAAGGGCAGTCAAAGGTCCAGATAAACACAGCAAGCAGAGGCTTCCGATAACTGAAAATTGCTTCATCCATGCAGTGGCACTCTGACGAATGAGGTAAACACACCAAATGAAAGAATGAAAAAATAAGGAGCCAAGGCAAATAGTTGTGGCTCCTAGGAACATCCATTTTCAGCATTAAAGGGACTTTTCTAGAGACCCTTTCAGTCCGGGTGAGGACCATACAAAATTGGCTCATCAGAACATTTCTGATCTTGCCTGTCTGCTACAAAGGTGTTTTGTTGAATGGGGCATCTATTTCCTTCTGGACTCTTCTCTCAAGAAACATATAGGGTCTCAGAGAAATGAATTCAATTGTTCTATTATAACACAGTTTCTATGAGAAAATGCAGTTTGAGTTACAAGAAACCTATTTCCTATCATCCCAGCAGCCAAAACAGAGGCCTCTTACTCTCATTTTGAGTATAATAGCCCCAGGAGCTTTGGCTGTGGTATTTTTCCTTGTCGAGCACAGATCCAGGACCAGGACTGGATACTCTGCCGCACAAGTAGCTGCATCCCTTTCCGCGTGTCCACTGGCGTTGGCTCTCCTTTGTCACCGTAGTTGTTTAGAAGTAGATGATGAGGATTCTGCTCCAGTCATCTACTTTCATGGGTGATTTGTTAAGACAGATATTAGTGAGAGAAAGCCTTGTTTGTCTTACATATTTAAGTCTACCCCAAGGACACTATCATAATGAGAATATCATTATCTAGTAAAATGAGTATTTTATCTAGTTATTGACATGTCCTTAAAAAAATCCATATGATTATTATACTGCTTTCTACAACTTTAAGTGTTCAAAAGCCATGTTCTACTTTAAATCCCTAGTGTCTCAAAGACACGTGACCATGCATGCTGGACACGTAGCCAAAATGAAGATGACAATATCATGACGTAGTCAAATATATAATAGCTAATCAGGCGAGACTAATCTTCTTGTTCTGAACACGATTGGGACAGACTGAATGCATTTTCTCCCCATGGTGTGGATGGTTGTGACTGCGCACAAACCTGGGCGCGCTGTGGCAGAGGTGGAGGACGGGGAGGCCCGAGTCCGCTTTCTCTCCCCCACACTGACGCGCAGCGTTTTTCTTTGCTCAACCTTGGTAGTAAGCAGCTCTCAGCTGACATGTTACCAACGAGATTTTTCTTAAAAAACCATTTTCTGCGTGTAAAATAATTCTGCGACTTTCCAGTTGCAACCTATCGCTATAATTAATGGCGCTCACTTGCTGCACAGAAGCCCTGTTAATATCCCTGCCACGGGAAAATTAAGAAAAGATGAGGGGCTAAGAGCAGACCAAGGACGAAGATGAGGAATTCCCTTAAAACTGAGGGACACAAAAAATATGTGAACATAATAACTAACTAAATAAATATTTTCCCAGGCTGTAGATATATTGAAATACGTTTCATGATTATTTTATTTTATTTTTTAATGTATTTAGTTATTGCAGGGTCTCACTACACAGCTCGGACTCGTAGTGATCCTCCTGCTTTCAGCCTCCCCAGTGCTGATATTACAGGTGTGCACCACCACACCCCAACTTTGTGGGATCCCCACCCCACCCTGGGGGTGGGGCCGGTGGGGTATGTGGTGCCAGGAATGGAACCATGGTCGCTGTGCTTGCCTAAGCAGGCACTTTAGTCAGCTGAGCTATCTCGCTGGCCCTCATGCTTATTTTTGATAAACCTTATTGTATTTTTACTGGGAGAGATGAAATCAGTTCTCATTCACTCTATTTAAAATATATGCTGAATAATTTCCCATGTTTCCTTAAAATGCATTTGACTTGTACATAAATGGGTAGCAGACAAGTACAGGTAATCTTTTTTCTGCTTGCCTTTCCGCTTTGTCACTCTTCCATATGCTCAAAGATTGGTGTAAAGGCAGGAGTTAAAACAGGCCATTAACCTGCTGTGTGTCCTCAGCAGCTGTAGGAGCTTGATCCAAGGACTTATCCCTAAGCCCTGCTCCAACGGTCAAGAGTCTTTATCTAAAGCCTGTCCCTCATAGCTTCCTTCGCTCTTGGGCCTAGTGATGGCTTATCAGGCACCAGGTAGGCACCATAGTGATTGCAAAGAAAATAATGTCTGATAGTAATGAACAAGATAACTGCTCTAGCATCTTTTTTTGCTTTTAAGGTACTTTATGGAGAGCTGTTGACTAAAAGTGTTTACTTTCCCTGCTTAAAGGTGAAATTCTGTTAATTGTTGTGTTAAAAGCTCTCACTATCCCTTCTGGAAATATAAGAGGGAGCACTTAAAAGAGTCTCAGAAACAGGATTTTGCAATGGGGTTGATGGGTAGACACCAATTTCTCAAAACTTCAGTTTGCAGAAGAAACAGCTAAAGTATAGGTAAAAATGTAAAGTCCCAATGAAAGCAGGAGAGAGGCCTACACTGCATTTTAAATGAACATCTCAGATGATTCTAATGCAAACGTTCTAAGTTCCCCTAACAAAGGAGGAAAGGGGCTTAGATCTATTTCTTTCCTAAATTCAAAGTCCAAGAGCAGACATTTTTCCTACTGCGCATGTTAACAGGCTGTGGTAGTTAGGAGGACCGTGAGGACTTCCACTGACTTCCTCTGACACTCATACACCCTTTTGTGCCTCCTTAGTTCTAAACAGCAAGCAGTGGCAGATAAAATATAAGACAGAAAAAATGTAAAGACACATCTGCAACCAAAAACAGCATAAATATGTCCTTGGCTGGGAAAATAACAGATATATACCTGCAAGTGCTGCACGGCGAGGTCCTCCTTGTCTCTGGGTAGGGAGAACCCCCACAGCAGGCAGGGCTTGATGCCCACGGGATGGCAAGGTCTGAGGGCGCTCTGCCTGAGGCCTAGACTGAAGCCAGCCAGCTTTATGTGGAAACCAGGGATTGGGCTGGAGCTGAAAAGTAGCAAAAGGAATAAAAAAAGGAAAAGAGAAGCATGTGCCTTCCTCCCTAGAAAGCTGACTATCTGGGGTGGCTGGGCAGAGCGAATGCAGCCGTGAAGCCAAGCTCTGAACCCAGAGCCTGCCTGGCTGAGAGACTGGATGTGCAATGCTGCCGGGCCTGTGACAGGACAAGAGATCCGATGTCAGTGTGTCCAAGATGATTCTGGAACCAGACAGGAGGCTGGATGGAGGCAACCAAAATACCAGCGTGCAGGGAATGAGTGAAGAAAGAGGCAGAGACTGGGAATACAGACAGCAATATCCAGAGTGTATGCAACTTAGATTTCCAAAATGCATAAATAAAACAAATGCTAAGAAATCAATATTTGGGAGATGACTTTATTATTTTTTAAGTGAAAAGAATGAGAAATATACCAGTTTTGATATTATGTTTAATATCCAGAGTGAAAAGTGAAGGAATAATATTCATAAAAAATGCAAAATTATCAAAGCATAAATGAAAGGGAATAAGCACAGCACAGATGAAAAATATTGCCTCTGAAATTAGAAACATAGCAGATAAGCTCTAGATTCAACATAGATGGAAAAAAATTAGTCGCCTAAAATTAAGTATTAAGGAATTCAATCAGAATAGAGCATAAGTGCTCTACTGTTGACCTTAAAACATGTTATTGAGCTAATTTGTAGATGCAAGGCCTTAATAAACATCTCAGAGATTTGTTGTGTGTCTATTTAAAGGCATTTATATTGCAAAACAGAATGATAAAAATGAAAATAAAAATGTAGAGAATGTGATCATATGCTACAAGATATAATAGGAATATCAAAAGAGAGAGTAAGTGGAGTAGAAGAAAAACAGCAAAGAAATAATAGTTAAAAGATTTTCCATACATGATGGGTAAACAAAACCAAAACAAAACAAATAACTTGCACAGGAAAATACAGAGTACTAAAAAATAAAGCTATTAAAGTAACCCGATGGAAAAGACATTGTCTAAAAATTCCTTTATAGACATTGTCCTGTGAACATTGTCAGAAAACAGAAGATTTTTTTTTTCCGAAATACTTTTGAAGTATAAGAAAGTAGCACCCTAGATTCCTCTTCCCAGATAACCTTCCATGTAAAATAGTTAATTCATGTTCTGAGTAGAAAGAGGAAAATAATCTCTGACCTGATAAGTAGTGTAAGGGCTCCAGAGCCATGAACATTCAGGGTATTAGAGGCACAGCACTAAGACATTCAATATAATCTTAAATCAAATAAGTGATATCATTGAGAACATAATTTTGTCCATTAATTCAAATATGTACTTCAGTTGTATTATATTAATATAGTGAGACAATCATACAAGTTATGCTATAGTTGAAGTTTTTGTTCATTCTCTTATAAACATAAAAGCCATACAATATATCCCATCCTGACTGTATTTTCAGAAAATTTGATTTCTTTCTTTAGAAAGCAGAAACTATCTAACTTAGTTGCTAGGAAACTCCTAGTCATTTTGGTACCATATGAGACCAAAGCAGGATTTATTTTGCTGGTAGTCTATGTTCACTGCTATCTGATTCTACCAATATTTACCCCTTTTTATATATGTTGTTTAACTTTGTAATGTACTGCACTTAAAATCGTTTGAAAGTTCATATTGTAACAGATAATTTTTAAAAGGAGAGTGAAGAAAATCTACCTTTATTATAGCTAGTATAGGAAAAATATGCTTTACAAAAACATTATTTAATAATCTAGCTTTATAATGTATTTGCATGGAAGAAAGAAACAAACATTATTTTTAAAATGGACTATTACATTTCCAGAAACTACTATAGCAGTTTGAATTTGAAGCAATGGTTTGGAATAAATCTTTAAAACAAGAATTCTGATTCTGAACTTGCATAGAAACATAGTGCAATTTAAACATGGACATATTGTTATTATTATTATTTCGGAGGGGTCAGTGCTAGGGATCAAAACCAGGGCTTTGTACAGGCCAGGCAAGTACTGTGCAGCTGAGCCCCACTCCAGGATCCCAAACCATGTTATACTGCTGAACTATCCTGAAGAAACAAATCCTTATAAAATATTTCAGACATTTATTGTGGGACTATTTAAAAGCTTTGCTGTTTAGGTAATGTATTAACAGTTATCCAGAAATCATATATATGTTATAGAGAGAGACGGACTAAATTCACAGAGAAGAAAATACACAAATCGACATACATTTTACACTTAACTTTACATCTTCTATTGCTATGACTAAAGTAGTAGAACCATTTCTGGCTGATCTCACTTGTGCCACCTCTCCAAATTTCAACCTTGGTCGTTATCTAAACTGGTTGGTAAATTGTAAATTTCCTCCCTTGAAAGCTTCCTGGTGACACACTGTTAATCAGCACGGGGTTTGAACGCCCATTAGGTCCATTTCCCCCCAGTGTTTTGTAACCTTTGCAAATGGAATTGTAACAGAAGAAGGAAAAGTCAGCTTCTCCTTGCCTCTGTGACGGTGCTTTCTGACCACACTGATTTTTAAGTCTCATGGTGCATTTGAATGCTTGGTTGTCTTATCATCCTGGCAGTGTCGTCTTTGATTCCAAAAGTGAATGTAGCATTTCAAATGTCGGAAATGTGCTATAGATTTTTTGGCAGTAGGAAGGAACTCAGTTTGACTTTAATGTCTTTAGGAAATATATAATGCTATGGCCAAAATTAGTACTCTAAGTTGGAAAGAGCTAATATATATATATATATATATATATATATATATATATATATAGTAACATATATTATATATTATATAATACTATATATAATACTATATATATATATATATATATATTTGTCTGGCAGCCAGATTTGAACATTTCTTTTACTAGAAATCAACTTTCATATATTCATTTATTCACTTGGCATGATGAAAGAAACAGACATGGATGGAAAATTGCATATAAAATTTTTAAACTAATGTAAAGTAAGGTTCATTAGCATAGAGGAACCATTTACCTATGTTTTATATATGACAGTGGGTAAACAATCATGTGCATGTGCTATGATTATACTCAAGTTAAAATATGTCAAGAAACAGGAAGAGCTTAAGATACATCAAGATTAAATAAAGTATTGCTGATTGAAAGTTTTAAAATATCTCACAATGAAAATTCATATTAGATAGCTTTTAAGCGTGATCTGTTAAGCTTTTGTTTTGTTTTGTCTTCACCCTTATGTAGTACAGCTAACCGAAGCCACTTGTAGTCATTTAAAAGGCATTATTTGGCATGCTTATCATCCGGAGACACCTTATAATAAATCCAATTCCCTTACCTCCCAAGCATACCATACGTTGAATTAATTAAAAATAAAATTTTAACTGTCCTTGTAAAACTACCAAGAAACTGCCTGAACTAAAAAGCACCTGGAGCCCATGCTTTAGAATCCCTATGGTTAGTTGCTGTAATGTTTGTGAAAATTTGAATAATATAGGAAATGGGTAGTCTTAAGTCACATCCTAAGAGCAATTGCTTTCCTCTCATTGGTGTCTCTGTTCAGATGTCCATAATGCATTTTTATTTTCAACAGCTGCTTAATATGTTATTCAAGTAGAAGTATGGTGGAGCTTAGTCTTATAAAACCTTCTGAGACACCAAGAAATGTGATATTTCTGACCAGCTGCAAAAAATGGTAACCTCTTAGAAAAAAAGCTAGCTTAATAGAACAAAAAAGGAGGCAGTGAGTAATCTTTTTATCTTCCTTGTGTTTTTCCTCTCATATTGCTTTCCTTTTTTAAAACCTCTAATAGAACTCTAACCTTTAAAAGTTCTTTGAGTCAAGCAATTTTTCATGATCAGGCTGTCTCATGATTGTTTTTATTTCAGTTTAACATTTCTTTTGATTCACTACATTTTTAAAAGATATTTATGAGATTGTAGTCTTCAGTTCAGTTGGGGAACTGGCTCATGATTTAAATCAGTTCATTGACTAGATGCATGTGACCACATCTGGATTATTCTTAAAGTTACAACTGATTTCCCAAAGTAACTACCACAAATTTCTTTCTAGATAGAATTTTCTGTAAAATAATAAATATATCCATATAGTTATGTAAATCATGTTCTCATAAATCCTCTTCCCCATTAATAATATGAAAAAATTTCATTAAAAGACACTATGTAACACTGTTCTTTAAAAACTGTCTTACAGAAATAGATTGTCTTGCATAATTTCTGCACCAGAATTACATTTTGATCCAATTTTGTCACCATTTTATTGATATGAATGACAAAGCACTTAATTCTAGAGTGGCAAGTCTCCGTTTCCAACATAGATTACCACAGCATGGAACGCAATAATATATCCTCAGTTTTGTTTCTTAGTGCTCTACAATATGGAACATTTTCATGTTCTAAACATTGGAAGATAAGTGTCCGGGTAGCTAATTTGTAGAGCATGAGACTCTTAAACATTAAAGGATAATGTTTATTAGCTTCTCAATAATCAAATATAAAAATTATCACCATTTTCATAAAATACTATCTAGTCCTTTTGCTGCTGTGGATGTTATATCCTTATGTTATAATAATTGTGTTTATTTTTGCATTGTTTTTATAATTTTCTAACATCAGTGTGTAAGACACCAGTAGAAAAATCATTCTTAGTCTTCTAGTGCTAAAAGTAATAAAAAAAAAAAGAATCATTTTTCAGTGAAGAACTAAAAGTCACTTTGAGGGAAAAAAATTGTCAGATTGGCATAAATAAATTCAAGAAGCAATGGTAAATATAGATGTCAGGAGAAAAAAGATTTTTTCCCATTAAATGACAGTAACATTTTCACATGATATTCAAGTGTCCCACCCCCTAGGACAAAGCCAAAGGAAGAGCAAGAAAGTAGATCCTTTTGATGTTTTCTTTATGTTTTTTACATAGTTCTTTGGAAATGTAGATGATTAAGGACATTTTTCATGCTTTATCTGAGGGTTTGAAATCTATATGTCTCTCCAGAACTAAGATTTACATTTCAAACATTGAATTTATGCCTAAAGATTATATGTACATGTTTTTTTATATTCCTAATTTTGAAAAAAATCCCTATAATTTGGCTCTAAATTATAATAAAAATGAATCATGATATTATTATTTCCAAAACATTTATCTGTGCAGGTGCTAGCATAAAAATGAAAGCATACTTGAAGATTTGCCTTGGGAACAGATGTTTTTGAAAATATTGGTGAACAAAAAGCAGGCCAAAAAGTAGGGAAACATTTCCTTCCAAATGTATTATATGTTCTCATAACTGGGAACAGGAAAGCTGCTAAAGAAAGCTAAGCAGTACTTTTAGATGTAGTTTGACTCTTTTTTTAAAAAAAAGTTAGTATAGCAAGTCAAGGAAGATAGAAAGCAGCCACATACAACTGGCTTTCTAGTATGTATCATTTATTTAACCACAGCCTTTATAATGTTGTTGGCTTATTTGGAAAATGGGTTTTTGGATTTGCTAGGGCTGTGGACACATTAAGTTGTAGAACCTGAATGATTGTTCGGAGTGAGGACATGATTCTACCACCCACTCCAGTGTTGGGGTCACACAGCGGAGACAGGAACTGAAAACCAGAATTGTAAGGACGGAAATTGGACGCAGGTCCTGAGAATGTAATGTGACCTGCTGGGCCACAAGCAGTGCTTCACCTCTGACAGCCCTCACATCTGCCTCCCGTCTTTCTCTCAGGGGTATGCATGGAAATCACAAAGTGATTATAAACTAAAATGGTTTGAGAAAACTGAAAAAGTCTCCAGTGCTGGCAATTGTGAGCCACAAAGATCTTCTACAAATGAAATTACTTTAGATTTTTATTGTTAATAGTAATTTAAAAAAATTAATTTAATTGAACTTGTTTTTCCATGGAATGAACTGGGCTGCTATTGCTGTAGCTCAGGTACTAACTCTTGGATTGCTACATGACTAGCCCCGCACATCCATCTTCCTGTCTCTGTCTCTTTGTCTCCACCTCTCCATCTCTCTGTCTGTCTCTGTCTCTGTCTCTTTGTCTCTGTCTCTGTCTTTTTGTCTCTCTGTCTCTTACTCTCTCTCTCTCTCTCTCTCTCTCTCTCTCTCTCACACACACACACACACACGCTCAAACACGCACAGAGATTTATTTTTACTGCATATGCCCACTAATTTGAGAGGCATAGCCTCTGGGATTCTTCTGTGAAATGAGTTGGTCTAGAGTTTTCAGCCCCTACATAAAATTAAAAAGTAGAACATAGCTACAATTATTCCACTGTAATACTTACTCAGATAAATCAGATTGAAAAAGATTAGGCTCACAGCAATTAAAGGAGAGTTTTAGTTTAACTCTGACTTCTATGGGGCAGAATCCTATGGATATGGTTATACATTATTAGCATTAATGAATCTTCATAACGAGCATATACCAAGCTTTAGATATGTCAAGATAATGACTGGCATAAAGAAAGCCTGAGTTAAAATGATTATAGCCCATCAATAAATCAACTGTTTGAAAATTTTATTTTTTTATACTTTGATCCACTTAGAAGACACAGCTCCAGGTAGAAAGGTGAGGACTTGTCTTCTGTCCAATGAAGTACTCATTTGGAAGCTACTTGCTTAGCTTATACATTCTTGCAAAGCAAGAATTGATAATGAATGCCAAGAGAAACAGTTGTATGCCGTAAAAGTAAATCCACTTACTCCAGAGATGGGGAGGTTTCATCCCTGGACAGCTTGCAGAACAGCCTTCTGAAAATAATTTCTGAAATGCATGCAGTGTCACTAGAGAAGTGACATTTTAAAAATAAAATTTCACTTAGGCTAGTTAAAATCTAAATTTCTCTGAACCATTGTGTCTTCTCTTCCTCATCCCCACTCCATCTTTATCTTCACCTTTATTACCACATCCTTTGTTATTTCTGTTGTTTTTTATGTTATTTTTCAGCCAGACTGAAAAAAAAATTAGAGGGTATTATCTCCAAAGAAAGATGAATGATTATCCAATGTCACCTGTCTAAATTAGTGACCAAGGCAGGAATAAATTCAAGCATTGGTACAGTATTATTTTTCTATTCGATCAAGATTTATTCCATTATTTCATGCTTTATGTACGACTTTGAAAGATGAATAAGAGTTGCATTATTTTAATTCCCATTTGTTGCTGTATATATTCTGAATATTCTAAAAGAATCTGCTTCAGTCAGTGAATGTTTAGCCTCCAGCCAAAACTACCTTCCTGTTTTGTCCACTGAAGGCAAGGAAGAAAGCAAACTGGGACAAAGATAATCAAAGAAAACTCAGATTATTTTCTCCTATTATATAGATCAGATCTATTTTATGCTTATTAGGATTTTTAAAAAATAAAACAAAATGAAATGAGCCATGCAATAAAAAAAGAAAAAAATCAAAACTCAGCAGGAGGGGCTGGAGAGATGGCTCAGTGGTCTGAAGCACCTACTTAGAACAAGCTTGGCAAGGCATCAGGGACCGCGGTTCAATCCCCCAGCACCACATGCCAGCCGGCCCCGCCCCCTGGTGGGCTGAGCTGGCCACACACACACCACACACTCTCTCTCTCTCTCTCTCTCTCTCTCTCTCTCTCTCTCTCAAATAATAAATTAAAAAAAATTAAAAAAAAAAAACTCAGCAGGAATATTTAATTCTTGATTTGCAACTTAACTTGGTTTCTATTAGATAGCCAAATCCTCCCGGACCATAACCCCTGGGACCCTAATGGTCCTGCAGAATTGCCAGGATCCTGCTGGCACTCATCATTCTAGATTACCATTGGTTGAAGGTCACATCTAACAGCCAGCTTTACAACTCCACTTCTCCTTTTAGGCAATTGCCCTGGGAAATGAATCCCACAGGGGTTGGAAAGAGACTGTTTTAAGATGGCTTCTTAAATGCTTCTGGTAAAATACTTCTCATCCCGAGGTTCAGTCTTCCTTTGCATCTGTGTAAAAACTATTTGTAATGCAAATGTTTTTCTTTGTGACGGTGCATCTCTGAAGCCATGGCAGATTTGAATAATCCAATAAAGGTGCTTACTTATCAATGGATAGCTGTATAATTTTATATACCTTTCAAATGAGTACAAGCTGCAGAATTAGAAGCTAGTAAAGCCAAATAAGCAATGGACTGTAGACCTTAGACAATGGCCTCATGAGATAAATTGCTATCTTTTTAAGCCAAGCACTTTAATTCCATGGTGACATGGAAGACATAACAGTGTTGTTTTGACCTGTTGTCACTCTGACACTGCTGCTTCGACTGTTACTTGGAGTAAGCTGAGAACCAAGTCCCTGCTGCCTTAAAAATTAATTATGATAAGAATTTCTTTTCAGTTCAGACTGTTCAAGAATGCTTCATGTGCAGACTGCAAATTATGAAGTGTAAATTAGGGCATCACTGAGCAGGAAAGATCCCAAGAAACCAATTTAGGAATTCTCTCTGGATTTAGTGGGGACCCGGAAATAGTCCCTTCTGGAAGGAGAACTTGAAATTAGAATCAACTTGTCATTCAACTTTATTGCATATTGGGATCAACCTTTGGGAAGGAATCTGCTAAATATGTAGACTTTTTTTTTTTAAACTTTAGTGCCTATCATGCAATTTTTACAACTTTAGTGATTTAAAAAATCACTAAGCCAGGCACAGTGTTAGATGCCTATAATTCCAGTAACTCAGAGGGCTGAAGCAACAGGTTTGTAAGTAGGAGGCCAGCTTGGGATACATAGTGAGTTTAAGACAAGCCTAGAATACATAGCAAGACCCTGTTTCTACAAATAAATACACAAATGAGCTTGGGATGTACCTCAGCTTGCTTAGCATACACCACACCCCAGGTTCAATCCCAGTACCAAAACAAAATAAAATCCTTTAACAGAAGCCAAAATGAGGTACAAGAAGTTTGAACTGTAGAGGTCATACAGCTAGGAAATGACAATCTCCACCCAGAATCCTTGTTCTTGACTTTGCAATGATACAGCCTCAAGAAATGGACTCAGTTTTTGAACTCTTTATTCTAATTACAAAAATGATGGTAGCTTTTAAGAGGATGATTAAGACGAAGACTTTAAAAATTCATCTTCCACATGGCAGACTTTGGGAGCACCAGATATTTTTGTTTCCCAAGTCTTTATCAGATCCTGCAGGAGGACTCCACCTACCCTTGGTTAATTTTCTTTTCTGCTAGCCATAAGGTTTGACTTCTCTCTCTACCTAACCAGCTACCATGTGGTCATTTGTTTTCTTTTTCTTTTCTTTTCTTTCTTTCTTTCTTTTTTTTTTTTTTTTTTTTTTTTTTTTTTTTTTTTTTTTTTTTTTTTT
>NW_004524690.1:3302710-3325505 GCF_000260255.1 Octodon degus
AATTTTTAAAATTTTATCTTTATTATCATTTTATTTTAGAGTTTTGCTCAGGTTATACAAAGTATTTTCTCAATAGGACTTTGAGGAGAGAGATGGGGGGCCACAGAGCAAAAAGAAAATATTAGTCATTCTTTCACATCTTTGAAACTTTTTGTTAGATCACCTTATATTTGCATAAATTAAAGCTGAATCCTAAACATGTCTGAATATATGAAACTCATGGTATAAAAGTTTTCACAGCTGTGATCAATATGGCTTAATTTTTCTTTCAGGCTGCTCAGTAATATCCTATATAAAAGGACACAATGCTCTGAAAAGTTATGATCTTTCCCCAGATTTAAAAAATGAGTCAATAAAGCCAAGTGAAATAAGACACTGAAAATTAGAAACCAGCACTATATAAGAGAAAAATACCACTATGATCACACTCATTTTCTAAAATGTATGCAAGTTTCATATGTTAATAACCCCAAACTCCAAGATGGCCAATTTATTTTTAAAACAAGAAACAAGAAACACCTGTTCATTATCAACCATAACAATAATATGTTTAATTTTAGAGAATCCTTTGGCAGCTGATACTAAGCATATTTTAGGATTTAAAATAATTTTAATATATTCTAATGGGCTTCTTATACGGCATGCGGGGAATATATTTAAATGTTTCTTCACTTTCACTGAAGTCTAATGAATGTTAAATGTAAACCTCACATTAATTTCAGAGATTATTTTATCATCTTAAAATTAATGAAAAAATAAATTTAACAATTCTGCTATTTTCTATGTTCTAAACCCAGAAAAAATTAGAGAATTATCACAGATCTAGTAATACAGTATATTTTTGAAAAAAGTTTTTACCTGTGATAGTATAATAAAGAAATCTTATAAATAAATAAGATCTGAACAGTTAACTACCCATTTTTCATATATACATATATAAGATCACATTAAAAATTAAATTTAAAAAGCTAATTAATATTGTAGAATGAAAAATTAAAAGTGGCAATTCAACTAGGAGTTATTTTTGAAAAAATGAAAATATTAAAGAATATACAAGTGGAATGTTAGGTGTTAAAATACCTTAAAAAATCTTTAATAGTAATTTGTATCTTCTTCTTTATCAGCTTTGAGGCTTCCACTTAGATTCATGCTTTCTAACAGTTAACCCTCTGAAAATAAATACCAAGAGAAATTACATTTTTAATCATCTCTAGTTTGGGTGTAATTTTTTTTTAATTGCATATAATAATTAAATAATTTAAGGTCTGAACTTTTGAAGCACATGTGGGGTGTGAGGACTCTGAGGTTCTCTTGCCATGTTATCACTTTTAAAAAGAAATACAGCATGCAGCTGAGTGTGGTGCCATTTGCCTATAATCCCATCATCTCAGGAGACTTAAGCAGGAAGATCAGAGGTCTGAGGACAGCCCGAACAATTTAATGATACTTTGTCTCAAATGAAAAAAAAAAAAAAATTAAGAAAGCTGGGGCTCTAGCTCAGTGTAGGAGCACTTGCCTAGCACGTGGGGCCCTGGGTTCCATCTAGTATCACTAAAAGATACAAATTGTGAATAAAACAATCATATAGAGTGCCTACCATAAGTGAAATTGACTTCTCTTTTAGTTAATTTCTCTTTTTAAAATATCTAGTACAGGGTCTCACTATACAGAACAGACTCCTAGTGATCCTCCTGTTTTCAGCCTCCCACGCACTGGGATGACAAGCAAGTACCACCACTCCCAGCTTCAGTTGCATCTCAGCACACCCCAGGGACAGGGCCGGCATGGAGTTCATTTCTTAAAAAGTGACCATGTTGTCTGGATACAAGATGGGATAGCACATCTTCCTCTCTCCTTAGACACAGTTATTGTTTTTTTTTTTTAAGAGTTAAAGTTAAAAGAAATTAAAAGGGAAATGAACATAAATGAGGGAAAAAAACTGTCATTTGGTAAGCAAATGAAATTTTTGCCAATATTAAAATATCTTCAAATTATATTTAAACTTACTAAATAATCTCCCATGAACATACAAATATCACATGAAAACTAACTCTCCTCTGGTGACAAGGCATAACATAGATAAGAAGTTTTGCGATATCACCTCAAAATGTAGTACTTGTACATTTATCCCAATTTTCAGATTTAATGGAAATGTAGTTTTTATCTGATGATTTTTATCAAAGAGGAAAATAGTCCCAGGAGTGAAAAGCATGTAACTTTTAAATTTTATTTTCTATTCCATTTTAGCTGCTGTGCTCTTTAAATAATGGCTTCAGAATAAAGAACATTATAGGGGCTGGGGAGATGGCTCAGTAGGATAAGCACTTAACCAGCAAACACAAGGATCTGAGTTCAATCCCCAGTTCTGCCTAAATAAATAAATAAATAAATAACATTATATATTATTTTGCATATTATATTGGTCTCAATTATGCTCTCAAGATCAGTATATTTGTGCTTTTATTAAAGAAAGAAAGAAAGAAAGAAAGAAAGAAAGAAAGAAAGAAAAAAGAAAGAGAATAGAGAAAATAAAAACAACCCAACTTGTTCTGATTGCCTTAACACAACTACTGGAAACATTTGTATTCTTACATATCCTAAATGTTGATCTTGTCTAGCTCATATTAACCTTCTCTGTAAGAATCACAAATCTTCAGATAATCTACTGTATCTTAGTAATTTATTTTCTGTCAGACATATAAAACAAATCTTGGTAAAGCATTCCAGTAAAAAGGGAGCGGGGTTGGAGGAAGGTTTTCTACTGTGGTATGTGCTGCCTTTTCTGGAGTTCCTGATGAAACACAGATGTCCGAAAGTGCCCACAAGCATGCTTAGTCAAGATCACATTGATCCCTGGTTAATCTCTAAGACCTTGTGCTTCCATTCTCTTTATCAAAATATATTGCCTTCTTTTGCTGAATGAATTCAACTGAATTTACAACTAAAAAAGTTGAATTAAAAACACCCGAAGTGGAAATTGAACATATTAAAATTTCTATACTGGTTTATTTATTATGCATTTCTTTTGAAAATGATCCAAATATAATTCAGTTTGGGAGTAAAGGTGTCTGTTGACTTTCAGCATTGACAGTATTTATGTGTGAACCATTAAGTTCAGTCTTCCTGTATATTTTAAAGTATTCTACTTTGAAAAAAAAAAGGGGGGGGGACTGAGAAAGAAATTGATTGTATGGAAAGCTCCTTTCCACGTACCCGTATTGGAGAAGCACTGAAAGTGTAGCATCACATGTAGATGTGAAGCCTTGACTTCATAGAACTAACACAGAATAGCTTTGCTGCCCTTAACAACTTATAAAACAGAGGGAAAAACTTTAAGACGTCTTCCAAAGATAAAGACTTAAGGAAGATCATTACATTCTTTTTAATTAATTAATCAAGTAATTATTTGGTACAGGGTCTCATTATGCAGATTGGACTCAGTGATCCTCCTGTCTCAGCATCCCCAGCACTGGGGTTGCAGGGATGAGCCACCATCCCAGCTTCGGTGGCCAGCTCTCAGCACAGGGCTGGCATGGCATGCAGCACCAGGGATGAAGCCCAGGTCCTTGAGCTTGCCAGGCAGGCGCTTAGAACATGGAGTTATCACCCCAGCACTATCGTTGCATTCTTAATACTTTTAAAACAGAAGCTAAAACCAAATTGAAATTTAGTCATTAATATTAATATTTTGTGATCAACATACTGTGTTTCAGAATATTTACTCCTTTTTCTGTGCCTTAATTTCTGAGACCCAGATCATTTACCTTAACCGCTACTGAATAAAAAGCTTGTTTTGAATTTCATTACCTGATGAGTATTTTACATTATACAACTTTTAGAGATAAGTATTTTAAAATTTTGCACAATTCTGAACCCAGAGCTGATGCTTTCAGAAGTGTAACTTACCATAATATGATTGATTGTTTAATGTATAGAATAATTCTAGATTTTTCAGGAAAAAATGATATGTTCTTGTTCTTTATCTGCTGAAAAATATTTAATTTCCAAGCATATTTCCAAAATATTTGCTTTTCAGTTGTATATATTTGTATTTCTAATTTTCTTCCACACTGGGGCATCTGTTCATGATTTCTAGCTTACTTTACAAATCTTTTTGTGTTAATGTTTGAACTCATAAAAATTCTTTATGTGTTCAATGTCTTCTAGAGATCTCTTAATAAAACTTTTTGGGTTCGTAAATTTAGTTGAAAACGTTATTTTTCTTTCCACATGGTAAGATGTCCAACTTTTTACTTATGCTCATTAACAAAATGTTTTGTTGCTTTTGTTTGTTTTATTTTTACTTTTGGGCCTCAAAGACATTAATGGTGGAGAACACCATTGCTGTCTTTCTGAAAATGTATCTTCTAAAATACAACTTTAATTTCAACATTACATTATACAACTTTATTTTCAGAGACAAAACTTTATACAAGGAGGGAGATTTTTCTTTGTTCTAGGGAAGATAATCATATTTTGAGTGGAACTTATCCTTTGCCAGAGAGAGGAAGCTGGATTCCCTTGGATAGACATTGCTGGCTGTCTTCTCCACAACAGAATTATTATTCATTAAGGTAGATGTTGGGCTGTGATGTGAGCTATATATATATTTTTGTTAATGCACTTAAAATGTTTTCCTTCAGTGTACCTTCCTTGAAAACTGTAAGTCTACAGGATAATATATGTGCCCATCTTTATCTATGGCTATGGAAAATGACATAGATAAATATCATTTTGTGCTAAAAATAAGCCTATAGTAACACAGAGGTCAGTCATGAGTCATATGGTACATAAAACAGACTTGATTTTGAATCATGACATCTACACAAAATGCAGTGCTGCTGAATTTTCATATTAAGAGGTTTTGGCTGTAGGAATTCAGACACACACACACAGTATGGCCCCAAAAGTCTTGCCAAGAAAAGTTGAGTTTAAAATGCTGGGGAACTGATCCAAGAATAGGCCTCAAACATGTTGCATTCATTACTCGCAGCTGTGTACATGAGAAGTGACTTTTTATCCCACCTACCAAAACCCTATCCAGTGTGCTGTCACTTTTCTTTTCTTTTTTTCTTTTTTTTTTTTTTTTGCCAACTTGCTGACCTTTCTATTCCTACAAGAGGAAAATATGATTGACAGATGGTTATTCAAAACATTTTGGCAATAAAAAATGCATGCTAATGTATTTGTTATAAATACAACATATTTTTAAAGAAGCATTTCATACAAGCTCAGTTTTTTATGATAAATATTAAGTAAACAAAGGTATGGAGAAAACCAACTTAGATTCAGAGAACTAATGGATACTACAATAAGTGCTTTTGGAAAGTAAGGATTTGGAAGCACTGAGGTTACTGACATGTTAAGGATTTATTATAAAGACACTTGACAATGAAAAGCAAAAGAAGAAAGTCATTTCAGTAGAGCTTGAAGAAGTGAATGTCAATCACCGTATGCCAGTAGTCATTTTGTCAAGGCTTAGGAAAGTAGTTGAGCGGTAAGAGATACCATAGGTACTTAGTGGTACCTGACTAGGTCACTTGCTCTTCCTTTCTCTTTCTTTTTCCTCCACCGGGACTGATATTCTCCTGCTTTAGCTCCAGACAAAACACTTCCCAGGGTAAAAGATGTAGATCAGTGGTAGTGCATATACTTAATGTAGGTTCAATCTCTAGCACTGAAAAATCAATCCCCAAAAAAGGATTTGAGCAATTTAACTAGGGTTCATGCAGCACAGAGTACGGCCATATCAGGGGCAACCATCATGCCAGACTATTTCACAGATACTGGCTTTGCCAGTAGCGTTCTTTCAGTCAGCTACTGAACCTATCAATCAACTAGGGCCAAAGTTACACAGAAATGCCCAGAAACTAAGCTGAGAATCTTAGTTTCCAAAGGGACCTTTGGGAAACCTTATTTAGTTTGCACAGTCCCTATATCTTGCCATAAAAGTAAGTATTAGAATAATATAATACATAGTAGTTTTAAATTTTAAGATGCATTTAAAAGTTACTTATTTTGTACAATTTTCCTAGCACAGTCTTTAAATGTCTCCAAGAAGAAATAAATAATACCAAACAAAATCAAAGGGGAATAAATTCCATCACTGATATTTTTCCAATTTCTGGCAGCTAATTCTTGCTAAGAGAATTATGTTGACATAAATGCTTCTTTATTCCAATAAACATAAAGTGTGAATTCTATTTTGCATAAGTGCAAATATGTGCAACAAATACAAGGACTGTTCTACACTTCCAAGGACTGGGCAATATTTTCTCTTTTATGTACTGACCTAACAGATCCTGACACAACTTCATTCCAGAGATTCTCAACATGTCCGCTACTTTTGTTGATAAATTTCACTTGGGGATTTTATGGCTATTGCTATTCCAAAAACAAGAGAGTAATTTTTGTGTTTTCCAGATTCACAGAAATGTTATTTACCAATTCACACGAAAATAATTTGTGACACAAATAATGATGCTATGTCTTTTCTGACCCCCTTCTGCAATCCCAAAATACTAGAGGACTGTTAAAGCAGTAGTTGATACTGTTGGAATAAGAGCTAATTTTTATTTATAGCCATCAAATCTTTTAGTTTTAATTATGTTCAATCAATGCTTGATTCTACCACATTTGATTACGAGATTTATTTGCATGTAGCAATATACATTATGGAGAAGCTGGGCATGGTGGTGCATACTTGCAATCCTGGCCCTTGGAAAGCTAAGGCAGAAGGACTGCACGTTAAAGGCCAGCCCGGACAGTGTACAAAGACCTATCTCAAAAAACAAAACAAAACAAATAAGCAAATAGCATAAATTTCATTAATTATGTGATGTGGAAAATTATGATAAAGTATGAATATTAAAATACTTCTTGTTATTTAGGTCATACCAATAGTTTAAATACTTTGGGTCCAATATAAGGCTTTTTTGTTTATGGTTTTTTGCATAGGAGGTCAAAAACATGGCCCTGCACATGCTAGGCAAGCACTCTTCCCAAGTTTCATTTCTGACTCAGTTTTTAAATAATGCATTGCTACCAAGAACAGCGGCACACACTTGAAGTCCCAGTTATTTGGGAGAAAGGCAGGGAGTCACTGGCTAGAGCCCAGGAGTTCAAAATCAATCTGTTAACAGAGCCAGATACTGTCTCAAAAAAAATTTTTTTAACGTAACTAATGGAACTTAATTTGTCCATTAGGGCTAAGAAATAAAACCATTTTTCCTTAACTGGTCTCAATTCAATTTATTAGTTTTGAAGTTTGAAAAATTTTTGGTTCTTTCTTACCATGCAACTTAGACACTGTCTTTTTTGCTGGACACAATACCTGATCCTGGCAACTGAAAGGCTTGGTTTAGGCTCACAGTCAAGTCCCTGGTCGGTAGGCTCCACAGCAGGAAATGTGTGGCAGAGGAGAGCTGCTGATGTCGTGGTGGCCTGGAAGCAAAAAGTGGAGGAAGGAGGGCACCCCTCCTGGTCACCCCTCAGTCCACTTCATCAGTGGACTGATACATTGATGACTATAGGCAAGTTCACTGAGAAGTATGACACCTTCCAAATACAAGAAACTTTTGGGGGACACCTCAAGAACTAAACCATAGCACCATGTCTCCCTCACAGTTACAATTATATTAATTGCAAAAAATTTGCCATTTGTCACAAATGCCATTTATACACCACCAGTTACTCAGTGACCATATATACTAAGTACTATGAGAGATTGCATAATAACATATGAACCTTGCCTACTATATTTTAGCACTGTGATTAATTGGTATGTTTTAGAAATCATTTCATTTAATTCAATCCAATTGAAAACAATTCAGTGACATAGAAACTATATTATTCTGAATTTGCATAAGTACCAGAGGCTCAAAATACTATTTTTGCAAAATAACAGATCTAGAAAGGAGGAGCAGAATTTGAACTGAGGTCTGACTGAAGTTTGTGGTGTTTAGTTTTCATTATGCCTCAGTGCAATGATGCTTCAGAGGTATATGATACAGATATATATTTTTTAATCTGGAGGTAACAGTATAGATGAAACATTTGATTTATTTGAATTTGTTAACCAATATAAAAAATTGCTATTGTTCATTTCCTTAGTAAAAAGACAAAGTATGTTTGAAGAGTGGTAGGTGGCTTCTTTTATGAAAATATATTTAACGGTGCATTGAAGACAGGCAGCATTTGAAGATTCAAAAGGAAGTGCAAGGGCTGAATGTATGACAAGTAAAAGGTCTTACTAAGAGGATTAAGCTGGGCTTTGTAAGGAACAGAGCAGAGATATGAGCAGGTTGTGTTTTTAAAAGATAACTTTGGTAGCAATGGAAAGAATGTGCTGGTGAGATGAGGGGAAGGTGAGAAAGAAAACAGTTAGAAACTTATTAAAAAGTTCCAGGTATAAGATGATGAGGGCCTACTCCTGGTCAGTGAAGCTGATACCTGAAGGGCAATTAAAAGCTGTGAACAGAATAAAAGTGGGCATATTCAAGACCTAGTTAAGGGATAGAAGTACAAGATAGGGAGGTGGGTACATAATTCAGTGGTAAAGCACATGCTTGGCAAATCTGAGGCTCTGGGTTCAATCCCCAGCATCAATCAATAGTTAAAAAGAGTGTAGGTAAAGAAGTTCAAGTACAGGATACAATGATGGATTCTATTCAAGAGTTGAAGGGAGGGAATTGAAATTTCTACTGTCATCAACTAAGTGGAAAGCTAAGATATTAAGTACATGTAAAGTACTCAGATACTAAGTACTTTACCTGTACTTAGTGTAGGTGGGGTATTAAGGAAAAGAAAGGAACTGGGTTTGGAGTTGAGGATGGCATATAAGATATTCAACTTTGGAAATATAGCACTAGAATTGCTAAGAGAAAGGCCAGTTTGCATTAAAAATTGTGTTGCCATACAATCAGAAAAGGAAAATAAACAAAAAGAGATTCACATTGACTAATTGGTCAAGAAAGTGCTAGACTATTACATCAGTTGCCCAAGACTAAAAAAAAAATCTGCATATAAAATGAAAATAAAAGTCATTTCAAATAGTTTTAAGCTCAAAATGTGTCGTACATCATTTTGTTGGACATTTAACTAAATATACATAATTCTGATATGTCTCTGTTATAATTCTTTCTTTCTAATGTGTGAATCTTTATATTGAGTTGTAGTCAGATCAAACATTTTATATCTTCAATCATTTATTTAATGAACATTAAACCAATCATATTTAGTGATATGAATTACTTTTAAGATGCTATAAATGGGGTAATAAGTAATGTAATTGTTATGTTTTCTTAATTCAGTGACTATGTGTAGTAACTAAGTGGCAGCCAGCTATGAGGAGACAGGAAAGATTTCAGAACAGGAGGAAAAGATAGGCTGATACTTGAAGGACAAGTAACAGTTGGCCAGGGAGAATGCTATTCTAGAGGAAGAGAAGGATAAAGTCATGTGGCAAGCACCAGAAACGATGGCTGAAGTTAAAGCTTTGCAAAAGACTTGATGACAATGCATTGCATAAGCCTCACTAAGGACTTGGACTGCTATCCTACTGCAATGGGGAGCCATTTACAACTTTCAATCAGGGAATAGACATGACCACATAGGTTTTTTTGTAAGGATTTTTCTAAATTGAATGGTATACAGTAGAGAAAGACAAAAATAGAGGCAGAAACAGTGATGAGACTGAATTCAAATGAAACACATTGATTACATTAACAAAGATAGTTATTCTGGTGATAGGAAAAGGTACACAGAAAGGGACTGTTGGTTGATTTGATGTGGGAATGGAAAAGACAGTGGTGATGAAAGAGAGGGTATTCAGGGACGATATCCAGGCTTCTGTCTTTAGCCTTTGGATGAATAGAGAGATTTCACTCACTGACATAGGTAAAGCAGGATGAGATACAAGTGTAAGAGATAATTACCTTAGCCTGGAACATAGTGCATTTAAGGTTCCTAAGGGCAGAGCTTTTGAGAACACTAGCCTGGCTGGGAAATGAAATAATGAAATAAAATAATGTCTGAGATAGGCCTTGGGAGATGACAATGATTGTGGAAGTCAGAGACAGAGACAAAGAAAGATAGAAGGGAAGAAGGAGGGAAATTTAGGCAGAGGGAGCAATACAGAGTGAGACATAGGTAAGAAAAGTCAGAAAAGTCACCTTAAAATGGTGAGACATAGGTAAGAAAAGTCAGATTGTCAAATGCAGAGTAAGACTTTGCTGGTACCCTTAACTGAAAAGCTAAATAACTGGATTTATTCTTTAGTCAATAGGAGCCAAAAAGGATTTGAGCTGGGAGGAGCATTTGCAGATAAGTCATTAGGAAGATTGAACCAGAATATAGATTGGAGTGGGAATGCAGAGACCATCGAGTGAGTTATTGAGATATCTAAGATGCATATAATGAAATTTAGAAGTAAGGTGGTTTCAAAAGGAAAAGGAAAACACAAGGAGAAGACATCATTTAGAAAATAGTGGTACAGCAACTTCTAATTAAATGTAATAGGAGTTGGGAGAGAAGTTAACTGTGAGAGCATTGATAACTTTGAGAAAAAAGAGAAAATCAAAAGAGGTCTTGGATTGGAGAAACGTGTAGCTTTCTCTGAATGTAAAATTATATGGTTGTGACTCAAGGAATTAAAATCAAAGGACATAATGTTTAAGAGGTTTTTTTCCCCCTCTTTTCTTTGAATTTATCAAATTACATCCAAGACTCTAGGCCAGATGACATTTTTCTCATACCATACAGTACAAAAGCAAAAAGGACTTAGAAATCCATTTGGAAGAAAACTCAAATGAGACTCAGCCTTGCCAAGGGTGATGGTCAGTCATCTTTGCTGGACTGGACCGCAGTGGGGGAGCTGAAGGGCAATCACAGCAGCTGAACTAGGGTTTAACTCTCTCCCTCTGGCAGTGATCAGCCAAACAACGAGCGAAAGAAAGATTGGGCCTATTCCATGGGGATTGCTAAGACACAACTAGTTCTTTTGCTTGTATCTTTGAATTCTGTAAAAATACAATCCTGGATGTATCCCAAGAAAAGTCTGATGCAAAGTCAAACAAATCAAGAAGACTAAATGCCATTTCCACTTAAGTAGTTGTCTGTTCTGCAGGGTGAGGGGGAGTACTGTCATGCGCTTTGCTGGTGGTCTTTACCAGTTCTGTGGTTTATGGAAGTTATGGTTTTGTTCAAGAGAATCAGTTGTTCCTGGCAAATGCTTATACACAGCTATTTTCTTTCAATTGTATTGCTTCAGACAGTCTACAAATACAAGGTTTATTACATGACTTCTTCTGTCTTCATTGCTTATACTGCAGGTGAATTCTTTTCCTTAGTGACTTGCCAAATAAATTCGTTGTTATTGTTTTTCCTTTTCACTAAGAATCTTTATTCCAACAAAACTTGTTTTAATTTTCAATAAAAAGAATTACAGGAGACCCTAGCCTGTGGATCCAAATGTTAAGATGCTTTGTAAAACAGGGTGATTGGAAGCTGCTTGCAATATGGAGATTAGACATTCTGTCTCCAGAATGGGAACAGGGCTGGCATCAGTGGAACAAGCAACTGGTTGCCCGGCTGCCTTCCTTGCGCCAGATAAAGGCCCAGAAGGAGCAGCTGCCAGCCAGGAGGAGTGCAAGAAAATAGGAAATTGATTTACAATAGGATAGGGAAATAGGCATAAAAATGAATTTAGGAATTTTCAAATATCTCCTTTTTAGGCATATGTAGTTACCGCCTCTGCAAACAAAGGCGACCGTTAGTTTTCTCCCATGAAAGTACACAGATAAGGAAAACCTGAAGTGGGTTTATTTCTTCATAAAGAAGAGAAATTGGATATGGATTTAAATTTTACTTTTTTGGAAAGTCACGTTGATTACTTAGAAGTAAAACAAAGAAGATGTGGAATATCATCAACAGTCTAATTTTAAGCATTCAAAAGTAGTTGTTCTGTTAGATATAAAGATATTAATTAAATTTCATATTAACCAGAGGTGGCGGGGCAGTTTCATGTTTGACTCTGAAGGTCTTTGGGATTCTAATTTTCTATTAACAGTGATTCTTTTGCTTTAACAGCTGCCTTTAGGCACATCTTAATATCTGCCTACTTTTCTCCTCTTAGGAGCTAGGGGAGGAGAATCATATTAATAACATGTAGGATCGTTAATAAGTAAGGGAGCTGTTTCTTTTATATGAATAGATATACTTCCAGGTGCATAACCTTCCTAATGCGACATCCTGGGAGAATATCAGAGAAGGGGACAGGAATTACAGCGCTGTCTGTTTGTAGGGTTGCACTCATTCTCTGCCATGTGAGATGGCAAGAGGTGCAGCAGTGAGCACCAGTTTCCCTTTAGAGCCTCACATTTGGTGATGCAATGTGATCTCTTCAGCTGGTAGACTGGTATTGTGCTCTAACACCAATTACTTACAGCTTCCTCATTGTAGACCACCTTGCTTGAAGTGGCTAAGAGCACATACAGTTTCTAGAAGAGGCCCTGCAAAATACAAAAGGTACCCTGAAAAACATAATCACATGCTATATAAAGCCATTTCAGTCAACAGCAGACCACATTCAGGAAAGTGGACCTATAGGACTGTATTGGGGCTGAAAAGTTCCCACTGGAACTGATGACTTAGCAGTCATAGCATCACAGTGCAGCCCATTATATGTGTGTTAATGGGGATGTTGGCGTAAACAGATTTACTGGGCTGCAGTCATATAAAAGTATACTGTGGGTAATTATATATATATGTGTGTGTGTATTTTATATATATTTACATATATATATATGTACACTCACACTCACATGCACACATATATTACATAATACATGATAATGAAAATAAATATGTTAGTGGCTAATGCATTTACCATACTATACTGTTTTTGAGACAGGTCTTGTGGTATAGCTCAGGCAGGTCTGAACTTACTATGTAGCACAGGTTGGCTTTGAGTTTGTGGTAATCCTCCTGATGTTACCTCCCAGGTGCTAGGGGTATAGGCACATACCTCTATGCCTGGAAGCATACTATACTTTCATACTGTACTTTCCATTATTTTAGAGTACATTCTTTCTGTTCATGAGCAAAATGACATGCTACTTTTCTCTGTGAACACCTTCATATATCTGATGCTTACCAACTCTCCTAATTGCATCAAGAGGCCGTATCAAGTGACCAACCCACAGAATCTGAATTTGTGTGCAGTTTTCACATGCTGAAAGAATCATCAAATGTTACATTTCTCAGAATGTGTCAACAAATGAGTATATGTACAACTTAGGAAGAATAAACCATACATGGTATGGCTGTGGTTAAATCCATGTAGCCATCGATATAATGTCAAACATAAGATAATATGATTTACACATTTTGTTACCTCCTTTGGCTTCTAAAAACTCACCAGTGCTACTCTTGTGAAGGAAAGAAGTTCTCACCTCTTTTCTCACCTGTTACATGCACTAGAATGTGGCGGATAACTCAACATATAGAATGTTAACATACAGAACAGAATAAAGACAAAAATAGTTGTTTTCTAAATTATATCTGGATTAAGAAGTCTATGGCCATGTTAGGCCATTAACTCATTCCTCAAAATAAGCAAAACCATGATCTGTTATAATGCTGTAATGCTGTAATCCTAGACAGGCAGCAAAACAGTCAGAAAGGTTAGAAGTGAGGTTGAAAAGGAAAAACCAGTCTCAGGTGTTGTCAGAAAAATACCTGTTCATCTGATTTTCAGCCAAGAATTTTCCTGTTATTGACTATGATACTATATGCTTGTATTAAAACTGCTAGAAATAATTACCATGCAATATAATAAGCTTTTAATGGCATAAGTGCCTTGCTATAATATAGAATTTTCTCACTAATCATAAATTCCTATTAATCATAAGCTATTCTAACTGTGCTTCTCTAGTTAGAAAAATTTTAATTCTAACCATCCTTCTGAAACTGTGCCAGAAATGTCTTGAAACTAAATTTACCCAATATCCATCGTAGAATACAGCCCCTAAAAGGTACCATTATTCAACTACCTACCTTTGAGAGTCCTACTTATACTGGCTGCTTATCTGAAGTAAAGTTATCTTAGACTCTGTAGTTAAAAATGACAAAGTGATATATTGATCTAATGAGTAACATTATGAAATTAATTCTAAAATACTCTAAATTGTTCTGCCTTAATCTTTAAAATTCATTTGAATGATCACACTGTACAAATCTTTCCTTAAAAATCTTACAAAGGCCTTTGGCCAAAAATAACAGAGTCCTTTCACAGTGGTTCCTATTTTGAAGTCAAATTCCCACTATAAACGATGAAACATCTGGATAATTTGGTGTCAGAATCTCCACTTGCTTCAGTGGTCATGATCTTTTGTTTGCTGTGCCCACAGGAGTTTTGCTCCTTTGCTTAATATCAATAAAACAGATACCTTGTTTTGCTTTTCAGTTGTTCTAGATATTTTTGCATGTCCAACTCCCTCTGAATTAATTTTCGTAAGAGAAAGAGGTAACACTAGACATTTGCTCTCACTCAGAAGCTGAAATTATCCAAGAGTACACACATAACTGGGGCTTTTCTTACCTGACAGCTTCTGTCTCTACGTGTTTTATATTCTGTCCCTTCCCTCCCTATTTTTTACAGAATTCGTTTCCTCTTTGGCAAACTATAACATGTATTTTTGGGTGATTTCTCTTAAGCTGCTAAAGTTTTCTCTAGCAAGACCACAAAACTTACACTTAGTTCTTACAAACTGAGACAAGTCTGGGGTAAAAATTTGCCTTCAAGGATCATGCTGGGCATGGTGGTGCATGCTTGTAATTCCAACACTCAGGAGGCTGTGAGGTAAAAGAAGGATCACCATGAGTTCAAGGCCAGCCTGTGCTACAAAGTGAATTCTAGAACAGCCTGAACTGAATGGTAAAACCCTGTCCTGAAAACAAACAAACAAACAAAAAGAGTACATTACACTGGTCGTGGTGATGCATGCCTGTAATCCCAGAATTCAGGAGGCTAAGGCAGGAGGATCCTTGAAAAATTCAAGACCATCCTGGGCTACAAAGTGAGCTCAAGGCCAGTCTAAACTGCATAATGAGATCTTTTCTCAAAAAGACAAAGAAGAAGGAGGAAGAGGAGGAGGATGAAGAGAATCAGTACATTTTTCTTTATAAAGAATTTTAAATAATTGAAATATAGTTTTGCTCCCACATTCTAAGTTAGTCTTGCCCTGTGAAGCTGAAGCAAACCATTTCATATGAAAGCATCTAGAGTGTTTCAGGCATATAAAAGACATTCAATAAATGTGAGTAGAATTCAAATCTCGAAACTTTGAAAAACAAAAACAATGGTTTGTACGTTAGCTTTCTCCATTTCTCCACTATCCACTTGCTTTTCAACAACCATTAAATCTGACATTCACCCCATTACTTTGCCAGAAATTATTCTCCTTTAGGTCCCCAATTGCTTCTTCCTGCCAATTTCAGCTTTTCCTTCATGAAGCTTTGTTACATCACATACTCCACCCCTTTCAGCGTCCTAATTCTTGAAAACTCTCCTCCAGGGCTTGTCACCTTACACCACTGTTGCTCTCCAGTCTCCTAGAGGTAGCCTTCTGTCTCCCTAGTGGCTGAAGCTCTTCATGGCTCCGGTACATGAGCATCCCTGAAGATTCAGGCTTAGCTCTTTATTTTCTCAGTGTACACACTGCCTCTGAGATCTTGTCTACACTCCTAACCATCCCTGTTATGGAACTGGGCTGGTAAATACATAGTACAAATCCCTGGCTTCCATCTTGGTCACGCTGGCACATTTAAACAGAAATATCCAGCAAAATGCTCACTTCACTCTGTTTCCTTTCCCTAAACCATTTGTCTTCTCATAGAACTGTCTTTTCTTCCCGGACCTAGTTCTGTCAGCTAGAACTTGGTTCTCAGAGATCGTGGTTCTCAGCTACCTCCACCAGCTGTGGACAAAGGAGGTTTAATAAGAGCCAGTAGGATAATGAGAGAGATGAAAAATAGACCCATGAGGAAATAGTAACATAATAACAATTGATTTTAGCATGACAATGTGGATTTTAAGGGAAGATTTGAGAATAATGAGCTTCAAGTATATGAAGGGCCCTTCCAGAGAAAATGGTGACCAGCTGCTCCTCATTTCTGCTCACTGATTTCTAGTGAGAACATGTGAGCATAAATCAGGGCCTTAGTGATTTATGATAAAAGACTCTCAAAATAGAATCACCCTCAATAAACAATGTGCAATATTGTAGTCTATTGATTGGAATTGATGTGGCAAAGTAGGGCTTTTTTTTTAATCAATTAAGTATATTGGTACTTTTTAGGTACACATAATGATCACATTCATTATAGGGCATCTGTACCTATACAGAATATAGCATAATTCCTGCTTCCCCCATCCCCCACCCTCCCTTCAATCCCACTTGCCCTCCTCATTTACGAAAGTTTTGTTTCCATTATTCTTTCTTTTTAAATTTTCACCTGTGTATGATGTAATTTTGATAGGCCTGTATTTGGGAGAAATCTAAGGATATTATTACACCTGATCACATACTAAGTTTATGCCCATTTTTATATATGTTAAAGTTTCGAAAATAGTGACCTTGAATCATGCTGTTCAAGGTGTTATTCAACTGTTAATGGTGCTAGTACCATTATGTCACAACTTCTGTCTTCAAAAAGTTTATATTAGGTTAGAGTATGTGTGTATAAGACAGAGAAGGAGAGGGGATGGGGGGAGAAAGGAAGAAGAAGACAGGGAGAGTGAAAATATGCATCATTAATTGCAGAATAACATTATACACACAAATGAGTGAATTGTTCTAAATAGCAAGCAGTTTCTTTAATTTGGATTAGTTGTTTCCGCAGATGACCCATCTACCCATCAATGAGTTGTTTATTTATTTACTGTCTACTTTGTGTTACATGGTAGAGAATTAGCAAACAAATGGCACACACCCACACTGATGGTATGGGAAGAGTTATAGGAAAGGAGTAAGGCAGTAGAGTACAGCACGTTCAAACTTAGAAAAGGCTATTTCTAGAGCCCATTGGGAGCACAAAGGCCCTTCTTACACTGTTCCTGAATCACAAAAGCTTCAAATAAGAAATGACTTATTTTTTCTTTTGGTACCATGATTGAACCCATAACTTTCATTCTAAGATACTTGCCCAGCTCTTTTTGTATTTTATTTCGAAGCAATGTCTCCCTAAATTGCCTAGGCTGGGCTCAAGCTTGTGATCCTCCTGCCTCAGCCTCCCAGGATACTAGGATTACAGGCATAGAATGAGTTCTAAAGAGTAGATTGGCTGAGCAAAAAGTAGAGATGTCAAGAATATACTTGCATCCAGAATTACATAAAATATGGGCACAAACATAATTTGTTTACAAGAATCATTAAAACATTCTATATACTTGTCATGAAAATATCTGAAATTAATACATACGATTATCTTTATTTGTTTGTCAATATGTTAAATAAACTATTCCCAATAACTATCATAGTACACAGTGGGTTTTTTTTTTTTTTTTTTGGTTTCTTAGTTTTGTTTGTTTCTTCATTTTTTTGGCAGTCTTACTATATACAAGTTCAAGCCAGCCTTCAATTTGTGTAGGCTACACTGCCCTCGGACACGGAATCCTCCTGCTTCAGCCTCTTAAATGATGAGATTATAGGTATATGTCACCACAACTGAAATTTTGTTATTATAAATTTCTAAGGGCAAACTTGAATGTTTATGTGATTTGTATGTTCTGTTCACTTCAGAAGCATTGGGTCTATGCACAGCTATTACCTCTATAGACAGTATCTAGCCTAACAATATCACTTCATTGCCCGTCATCAGCGAATAATTGACTTTGATATGTATCCAAGAATACATACACAATATCCCTCCAAAAATGTGTTCCTATTTTCAAGGCCTGAAGGTAAGATGAGCCCCAGTAGTTGCCAAGCATGGACAAACACTGCCATCGCTGGGTGGGCCTAGGAATTAGTCTTGCTGCCTGCAGGCCTGCAACTGCATGTTGACCATGCCTGTACTTCCCAGGCACGGAGCTTTACTGGTTCTTGGCCTCTACCTACTTCTCTGTCTATCTAAGGCCTTCAAACATTGTCGTGGACACCTGGTGACCTGACTTGGGCTTTCCACTGCTGCTCTGGACTCTGTTTCTGGCATCCCTCCCCCCAGCTCACTCTTGCTGGCCATCTGGATTTCTCTTGAAGCGCTGCCCTCCTGCCTCTGTCTGACTTTGACCACCAGGTGGGAATGATCTCCTTTCCTCACCGGCTTCCCTCCCACTTGGCCATGTGCCAGTACAGGGCTGCTGCTCACCAAGCCATTTGGATGCAGCACAGTGCTTGGCTGCTCCCTGCAAGGTGTCCAGACCTCATCATGCACACCTAGGTTCTGTTTCTCATTCCTCCCTCTTGTATGGGCTGCAGTGGGCCCAGCAGGTTGCGATCCAAGGTCATCTGAATTAGGACAACAAGAAGGACCTATTCTTTCTGCACACAACAGCCCTCATTGGCTGTGTAAGGAAGAGTTTTAGGTCTTCGTCTTGTATCAGATTTCAGACACCATGGTTATAACATAATCTAACACCTTTAAAAGTAAATAAGACACTTACCTTTTAGGAATGATTTTAAATATGCATCATTTCAGATAGTGTGTATAGTATATGTGTATATTGCCAATGAGCTCTCCTGTAGGATAAATTAAAGAAAGAATCACCTAGACAGTATACTAACCTTATAGATTTACTGTAGACATTTTTTGAAAAATTATAAATGAGCTTTTCTTGCAAGACATTTTTAAACCTTTATTTCTATTTTATTTATTTTATTCTAGTATAAATGATAATTCAATTTTTTAAAAGAAGGGCCCCAGAGTAGGGGGTGATGGCATCTGTACATCTATAATCCCAGCACTTGGGGGATGAGGCAAGAGGATCACAAATTCGAGGCCAGACTGGGTAATATAGCAAGATCAAGGCCAGTGGAGATTACTAGGGGGACCTGGTCTCAAAAATCAAAACAAAGCAAGCAAACAAATAAAAAACGTGGACCACGAAATATGATTTTAAATATAGCTTATGTCAGTTTATAACAGTAATTAGAAAGTTATGAGCTACTGACAAAATAGCACTTTGTAAATCATAAGATAATATCTAAAATTTTATTCATGGCAGGCAGCTGGATTAATTGTATAATTTTTATGTACCAGTTCATGTCAGTGTGCTGCAATATTGGTAAGAATTTCTTTTACATATTTATTTTTAAAATGAAAGGCTATTTATAAAGAATTTTGTAGTTAACAGAGTTCTTAACAGAGTCCATTTAGACAAATTATAATGACAGACACAATGACAGACACATCATCATCTGTGACGATCCCTACAGAGGTATTTAGGAATATGTCTTGACCATTTCATTGCAGAAGATGCTGCTACTAATATTGGTACTACTGGATAATTTATACCTAGAGATAAATGCAAAACATAGGAGAAATAAGTGGCTATACCTCTTTTTTTTTTTTTTTTTTTTTTTCAGAACCGGGGATTGAACTCAGATCCTTGCACTTGCCAGGGAAGCGCGGGCTATGCCTCTTCCCTCCTCTCCCAAATCTACAAATTATCTACGTCTAAGATAATACTATGTTTTCAGATCATTGATGATTATCCTGATAAACTGACTTGGAAAATGAGTTATATTCCTAATATCAGTTTTAACTACTTAGTTGGTACTGTAAATATTTATTCAAATGGTTTAGTGTCTGACTTAGGAGCACATCAATAAGAAAACCATATAGTCGTATTCTTGATATCATTAAATTCAAGTTTCCACATCTGTAAAATAGGATAATAATATTTCTTACTCATAGGGACTAAGAAAGTTAAAGAAAAATGGTATATATATCAATCTAGGAACAAAGCTCAAGGACAGAATGCTTGCCTTCTTCAATGTTTGGGAAGTCCTGGTGTTTCTCAGCCCTGCAAAAAAGTCAAATCTTCAATATAATGCTAGTTATAATATCAACTACTGTAAGCTTTTATCATAGTCATACATTTACTACAGCTATACAGAGTTATTTTTGTTTTTGTATTAGCATCAATGACAATATAGCTTTGGCGCTTAATAATTAGCGGGGAAACTAATCATCTTGGTTTCCATCACACTCCGATTTTTCTTCAGGGTTGTTGGCCTAAGCAGAGAGAGAGGTCAGAAGCACTCTTGATATGAAGCTAAGTTGGTGCCAGTTTGAAGTAACAGCTCATTCATGGCCTTTTTTTAAAAAAAATACAATTTGCTTTGATTTGGTTTGGTTCATGCATTTTTAAAAATCTTCCTTGTGGTGTGCAGTCATTAGGCTTTTATGCCTAAAGAACTGAATTCAGTTATAAGTAAAATTCATTTAATATTGCAAGTATGATTCCATGTGGTTATTTATTCACAACATAAAATAGCCACGTAATTCAACATATTTAATAGTGTCTGCTCATGGAACTGCAGGGAATTCTGTAGATCTTAGACAAGAAGTGCTTAAGTTACAGAAGGCAGTATCCATAATGCTAATTATCCCTGACATCATCTGTATGGCAAACTACAGCACAGAAAAATAGAAGTTGAATGTGTGCCTTATGACTGCACATGTCTCCGTGGAACTCCGTGGTGAACTCCTGTATGTAAAAGATGGTATTGATTTAATGCATGGATGGGTGCATTCACAAGCCCCTGTTTTCTTGGAAGACATGTATGGAATCCATCCTTCATATTTCAGCAATTGAAATAGTTTAAAACCACATCTCTTCCTCTGCATCTTCCCCATGGGCTGCTGCTCTGCTACTGTTCAGCTTTGTTCAAAGTAAATCCTTGATAATTCTCCGGGGGTATTATCCTTGTCCAATTTGAAAATAATTAGTTTTGTAATAAGAAAAGAGTGGACCTAGACATACATGTAGATAGAATATTCCAGTGTAGTCTAACAAAATTTTGTCAAAACCTGGTTCTGATATTTATAGGTGGGCAATGCTTAATTAGCATTTTAAATTGGAATTTTAATAAATGCTATCAATCAGTGACCAATTTACATAGCATTAATCTGGGGAAATGAATCGGCCAAGTATCAGTCTTCTTTAGAATGATCTTGACCCAAACAGTGATTTAGTTAAGATCCTAGTATTCTCATTTCTTCCACTAATGTTCATTTCTCTGTGTTCTAATGTTTTATTTTACGTCAGACCTACAAATTTGTGGTCATCAAAAATCAAGGGATGTATTTCTAAAGCCCAGACAAGCTTTTAGGTCCTAGCAAATTTTAATTGTGTAATGTCCTTCCTATTTAACTCTGCTAAGATTTAAATTGAACAGTTTCTTCAGTTGAAAGCTGCCCGATCTCAAGTTTTTATTTGTAATTATTTCAGGTCACTCCCTCCCCCACTAGAGACACAGGCATTGCAACTGAATGTGAAAGGATCCTTTTCAAAGTATTATGATTTAGGAAGATATTTGTTTGAGAGCTTACAACTCTTTTGGTGGCCCACAAAATGTCTATTGTTCTATATTTGACCCAATTTTACGGAAGAGAAAGAATTTCAGAATCCTGAAATAACTTCGCAGGTTTGCCTGTGTCAAAGGAATGTGTAAAATATGATTGCTTTGTGTTTAATTTCTGGGCCTTCTTAATGGTGTCTCAGTAAAGGGTCATTATATTGATCAGTAAGAGAAAAATGTACAGGATGGTTGTGCTTATCATGTTGAAACATGATACGTTTGATGAGTTGTGATTTTAGGAGAGCCAGTGTTCCTGAAAAGAAAAAAAAACAAAAACAAAAACAAAAAAACCCACTAAGGTGTAGAGACTGCTCAAACACGGAGTATAATCACGTATTTTACATGTACAATGGTACACAAGATAGGAAACTGAGAAGAAAATGTTCCTCAGCGAGGCAGGGGAGCCGTATTCACATCCTTGTAGCACTAGGTATAAAAAGTGCCAAAAGTCAGGGTGAAGTTGTATGCTAAAAAAGAATGAAATTCCAGTTCTGTTGAATCCTAGGAGTGTGGAAAGAATTTAGTCTACTGGAGGGAAGACACTGGAGCAAGATAAAAATTATAATTGTAATCTTCTAATGATAAAGGGAGACGCTTATCCTGCCTGATAGTATTTTTTGGTTTGGTTTAAATTACACTTAGGAGCGTTAAAATGTGAAATAAAAGCTAGTGATGATATATTGATTGATACTGGTATTGTGATGAAGTACTCTTGTTTTATTTATAAAAAACACTCGAGTTTGGAGGAGTTAGAAAAACAACACGGTAAATCTAAAAATGCATGAACAGTCATTCAATTCTCAGGCTAATGGAGGGAGAGGCCGAATGGTGTAGACAGAAGGTTCTAGAGAAAGAGAAAATTAAAGGAGGGCAGAGCTGGGTTAGAGACAATACAAAAATAATGGTAAAAGCGGATTTGGAGAGGAGGAAATGTCAATTTTTAAACTAAAAATGTACGTGCCGCAACACTGAAGTATCTTTTATTTAAAAGTAAAGCTGCTCAGAACGCCAACGAGCTGCTCCACGCCAGGGATGTCCAGTGCGGGCGCACCGCGCAGCGCAGGGGAACCTGAGCACTGCGCCCGCCCGGGGACCCGGTCTCCCCGGGGACAAGCTCTCCCAGGGCGGGCGCCCGACCGTCCCGGCAGCGCGGGGTGGAGGCGCGGGGCTGCGCCCGTCCCCGCGGCGTCCCCGAGCGAACCCCACGC
>NW_004524690.1:3326255-3332910 GCF_000260255.1 Octodon degus
GGCGGCGGCTGCGCTCCGGGCGGCGGCGGCGGCGGCGGCGGCGCGGCTTTTTCCCGGGGTGGTGTCGGAATGGGAGGAGGCTCCGCGCGGGTTGGAACCGGTGCGGAGACAGCATTAGCATCTGAAATGAGGTGGCTTTTTAACCCCTGAGGGACCACATTAAGGATTTGGAGAGGTGAACGCTGAACTTTCTCCATCACTCTTTGTCACCCGGAGCGGTACAGGTAGCCGCGGGAGAATGGAGTCTTTTGTTCCTGGTATTTTTAATTAGATGGATTTTTTTTAAAAAATGAATAATATACAGTCCCACCCCACGAGGTAAAGCTGTCTCCCTCCCCCTGCATTCTGCGAGTTTTGCGGTATACGTGTCTCATGGAATTCTTTGGAAGCAAATCTTGGCAATAATGATTTTGGATAATTTATGTCTGAAATGTTTAAAATCTGCGTTGAGCTTAAATTCATCAGCCCTTTGGTTCCACTAACCGAAATCCATCGTACTAATTGCTTAGTGGGGGAAAGGGTGCAAAATAATCGCGCTAAATTAAGGGAGGTTTTCGCCTGTGAAATACTTAGTGTGTGCTTGTTTTTGTCCTGGGGGTTTCGCAGAGCAGGGTCTGTGAGAAATTCAACTTTGTGGCTGTGCTTCGATGCCGGTTACTCCTGGGGGAGGGGAGAGAGTTAGGAATGGTTGGGGGAAACTTGTGCAAAATCTATTAAAGTTTAGGGGAAAAAATCGTTTGCTCATTTATGTGTGCATTTTAATCAAACTAAAGATCTGTGGCAGCTCTCAGAATGACAAATCACATTTCCTTTCTCTCCCTGCTAGCTTCTCCCTCCGAAATATCTTATAAATTATATACATTATATGGATGTTCCCTAAGTGCATATATGCCGCTGTCACAAAGTCATTTTGTGTTCTGAAAACTTAATATAATCAAAGTCAGTGCCTTAAGATGGTGTAGTTGAAGATTTGAGCCCCTTCCACTAAAGTGGAAATACTTTCGGTAATTGAAAGCAGATTCACGTCTGGAGTTGTATAAGCCAAGGTTTTCATTTTTAAAATAAACCTTTTGTTCTCTGGTTTTAAATGTTTCTGAGAGCCATCCAGAGATCTCTGTGTGCTAATTGTTAAAGTAGTTCTTAACAAAGGATTGAAAATATCCAGAAAAGGCATTTTTGAAATACAGCTAACTTACCCTCTCAGTAGGAGAATATTCAGCATGTCCTGTCTGCGCCCCACATTTTTTTTTTCCTTCATCGGATTCCCAGGTAGTAAAATGCAGCTGTAGTCTTCGAAACACCAAAACATCAAGCCAACTGTTTTCAGAGGTTGAAAAACTTGAGAAATTTTGATGTTATCTCATTTTATCCCGTGATTTACACAATTTGATGATGAATGTGAAATCCAATATAAAGTATGTTCAATTTTAAAAGATGCTTAGTATGCTTTAACTGATAGACAGAAACGTGAAATATGTGATGGCAGATTGTTAACCTGGAGAATTTTTGTCTGATCTTTACGGACTAAATGTTCAAAACTGTAAAAAAAAAAAAAAAATTGGATGTTGAAGACCGAAATTAGGATACATTCTAGACAAAGAGGGAGTCAGTTGATCTATTAGCTGTGAAGATAGAGAAGAATGGAGATGTGTAAGTGTCACTCTCCTTCTTGAAGGAAATCTAAAATAAATTGTGCGATTGTGAGGAAAAAATGAAAAGGGCTGTGCTTTTCAATAGTGACAGCTGAGATGAGAAAAAGTAATATTCTGAATGTTTTAATTACTCGTAGCTTAACCTGTTCTATTGATTATTAATAAAACGTGAACAGGATATAACATGGCAGTTTGAATCCTTGGGAGCTGCTTGGTAGCTGTGTATTTTACCATGTTTCTTGGGCTTCTTGTTAGTCCATCATTCGAGCACGTTATGAGAGAGTAACTTCATTGTGACGTAAGTGGTATTCTCATTATTTTTCATGGAAAAGTTATCTTTTCTAAAACATCAGTATTTGAAATATTCACTGAGTCTTTACCAAGTAAAATCTCACTAAATTTTGGCTGTGTTGTATCATGTTTCTTAGGTACCAGTGGCCTAGTAGAGTTTAGTTGTCAAAATTCAGAAAAAGAGACTTACAGTCTGAACAGTGACTTTCAGTGTAATATCTTTATCTAAACATTTAAAGGAACGCTTTTGTGGTTTCTATTGCTGTAAGTTTTTTTGTCTATACATTTTTTTTAAAATTTGGTAAGGGGGATTTCAGATGTTCTGTCACTTGAAATAATACATTCAATTTATCATGGGACTTCTGTCTTTCATAATATGGGCAAGTGGCAAAGGAGGCACTGTCTAAATACAGTGATCTTGATAATTAATGCCATAAAATAGATTAAAATGCTGTATTCCAGGTATTCATTTCCTTAAAAGGGCCACCAGAACAGCGTTGCTAAGCACCCGTCACCACTGCAAGTAACAGAAAATGACCCAAATTAAAGAACCTGTTCTAAGCTGTATTCTTGCATTTTCTAAAGTGCATTTCAAAAGGTTTAACAAGACTCATTCAATTAGTGAAGAAAAAGGATCTATTTTCAGCTTTGATCAGCAATTAAGAGATTGGGCTTTGGAACATCAGTTCTTTATGTTTATAATTTATTTTGTTTCCCAGGCTTTAACTAAATAATTGTGAATAAGTATGTTTAACAAACTACCTTTCTAGCAATCCAGATCTAAATGATAAAATAGGACAATATATTTGTTTAAAATTGTTATCTAAATCATTTTTATGTTAACTTTTTTTCATTTTAAGAAAGTTTAAATTTTATACCTGTATGACTTATTAACAACTTCAATATGAATATCTTTGCAGACTTGTGTGTATAAATGTGTATATACATAAACAAGTTACATAATATATGGCTGTAATTATTCTCAGCATAAATATAAGTACTTTTGCACCTCACTTTTGAGAAATACGGTATTTTTCCTTATGGAAGATTTGGACGCTGTGAAAATAGTATCATGGAGGTAGATTGATATGTTGAAGAAACGAAGTAAATATATGAATTTGGGGTAGTATTTTTTTAACCTTAGCGTGAGCTGTCTCCTTTTGTGTTTGACCAGAACTTCAAAATAGTTACAGTTAAAAACCTAAATCACAACTATTAGAGTGTTTAATAATAATAATAATAATAATAATAATAATAAACCAGCAAGGTGACCTGTTTTTTAGCTAATACACAGCAGTCAAAGTCAAATTGCAAATTTACTGACAGATAGAATGGAATTGAAGAATAAAGGTTCTTAGTGGACTAGTAAAGAGGAGCAAGGTGACTCCCAAAGGTGAAGATTAGGGTTAGTAGCAAGATCTTTACTGTATCATTTTGATCTGGACAAGTGTGAAGAATACAAATATAGGTTTTTATATTATCAATCATAAGTGCTGTTTTGGCTATAATCTAGCATGGAATATTTTAAAGCCAAGATTACACTTAATGTATCTTTTTTTCTAAAAGTGTTAGTTTACATTAGAAATTCATTATATTTAGATTTATTAAGTTGTTTGTCATTACATAGTTCTTTAGCAATAGATAATGTAAAATAAATAAAATTTATGTGGCTTACTAGAGTTTTATCTAGAATGAAAAGTTATTATATATTCATATGTCTAAAGCCTTTTAATCTGAACTGAGGTTCTACTTCAGGTATTGGAATGCATAATTTTTGGCATATCAGAGTTCGTTTTTCCTCAGACAGTATCTAGGAATGTATAGAAATTGTGTATTATATATATATATCTTAACTGGTTTGAAATGACATTTTAGTATTTAAGGCCAGTTGTTTAAATATTATGTTTATATGTTGTTTCTATACACCTATCTCTTCAATTGCAAATTCCGTGCTTCATTTTGAAATTCTATTCTTTAATTTTTACTGTATACTGGTTGAAAACAGCTATCACTTCAGCATCCCAGGAACGATTTTTATCATAGATGTTAGCGATGATGCGTTCATTTCATGGAGGAAGAATAGTAATTGAAAAGTACACCTAACTACTTAAGGGCAGATTACCTTTACACATTATTAGGTGTGGGAAACCACATGCTACCGTATTTTTTAAAGAAATTTTCTCTTAGTGTTACCCCTTACTTTAATATTAAATAGTGTTTGACATAAGTCCTTTGGAGTATTATAGTTAGCAGAATTAGAAAACAGACCCGGATGCATAATAAAGAACAAACAGTTCAGACTTTTATAGAAAAACACTTGAATATTTTCTAGTTATCTAACCTAAATCTTAAAAACATTACAATGATGTGTGAAAGTTTTAATGCATTCTTTTTATATTATTTGATGTAAGATACCTTTTTCCCTTAAACTGTTTCCTGCAGTGGAACAGAGGATCTGATGTCTAGAGATTTGTAAAATGTAACCTGGAACACCTTTTATGCCTTTTCTTTTAAATAAAATAAAACTGCCTTATCCAACAAACTTAACATTGTTAACCTTTTATAATTATTTAACCATTATTTCATTTTACCTCCTGCTTAAAAGTTGTACATTAGAGGGGTAGACACCTGGCTATGCTCTTAAAAGTTTATTTGTCTTTCAATTCCTGTGATAGTAGGGGGCAGTACATCTCCTTAATTATCTTTGTTCAGGGAAATGCTGAAAGGCCAGGGTAGTTAAACAAGGCCATTTGGATTTGTGAGGTCGAAGTCAGATACAAGGAAAGTGGTTAAATGCATTATCTTCTTATTGAGCCCATCAGTGAACTGATCTTGATGGAGGTATAAAAAGCCGTTTGTCCATTTTATGACGGCAACTCTCTCTTGTTTTATCACTGACCGATCTTTGTGCACTGCCTTATTGTATTTATTTTAGTGTTCATATATTATTTCCTCATAAATCATCACCATGAGGGTGAAAATTAAAACTTCTTTTTAATGATAATAATTTTCTGTCATAAGCTTATCTCATCTTGTATATATTGAAATGTCCCTTCATTTAAAATTTAAAGTAACCAGGCTGGCTGACCATTCTGTATTTGCTTCTAAAGGTCTTTTAATGATGATTGGTCTTCTTACAAAGAACCTGCTATTGTGCTCCTTTTCCAATTGTTTTTAAACTATTAAGAGGAAAGAGTTGGCCAAATTTAATTTTCGCGGTGGAAATAATGTTTGTTTTAACAAGAGCCTAAGTATGTTTACTTGAGAGTTATTCAAGTTTTAGTAGGTCTGCTGCTGCTATTCTGGAGTCATCACTTCGCTCAAGAAGTTAAAGCAAAACCTTAAGATTTATAGTTTATATTTCTCAACTGTATGGCCATCTTTCTCCTTGTGATATATTTTATGTCAACTGTAATAAAATGGAATTCTTGCCTAAATATTTGAACGGGTATTGTTCAATAAAAGGAAGAATCTTATTAAATATAATATAAGATTTAACCTTTTGGAAACTTCAGTTAAAGCAATTAAGTACAGCATACAAGAGTTATTTTTTTAGGCAAAACTGTCAAACATCTGTGGAAGTTTACCTTATGCTTCACTTTTTACTAAGTTCTTCATTATAATTAAACAGAGCTAAATACAAGTCTAAGAAAGAAAAACTTAGCTCATTATCAAAATACTTAAAATATTATTTCAAACTTTATCAGAGATGTCTGGCTGTCATCCTCCTATGAATTAGGTAAAGCTAATCTCAGGAACTCAACATCAAAACCGCAATTAGTTCCTCAGGAGAGTTATACTTTTTAATCTCCAAAGATTTCCTCCTTTGAGAAAACGTTCAAATGGGAAGGAGAACTAGGAAGGGCAGAGCCGGAGAGGAAGGGAAAAGAAAACAATGAGAAAAGAAGGAAAAATGGAAACAAAGCTTTTGTAAGTAAATGAGAGGAAGAGAGGTTGGAGGGAGAGTAGAAGAGTGCAGAAAGAAGAATCAAGATACATCACACACAGGTACAGATTCCCTGTGATGAATGTGATTGTTATGTATATCTAAATTGTACCAATAAACTTAATTTTAAAAAAGAACCTTTTATTTGGAAGGTAAACAAATCAGATTTTAAGACGTTTAATATTCTTAAAAACTCTCCCAGCTCCCTCTCTGGTCCCACACCAAGATCAAAGTAGGTTACTCTTCATCTCTGACTTAGACTATGTTCCTTAGTTTTCTGGCCTGGCTGCTCCATCTCTGTCTGTCTTTTTAATTCAGCCTCCACACTGTCGTTCCAGTTGTCATTCTGTTACATACTTTGTCAGATGCTTCCTGCTCCTACTTCGTGATTCTGCTTCAGCTTCTGTTGCTCCTTTCCACCCATGCTTCAGCACTCTCTCTTCACTTCTGCTAGGTGTGCCTGTGCTTACCTTCTCACAAATCTTTCAGTAGCATACTTGCATGACATTGCTTCTCTGAAGCCCTTCCTGACTGCCTGCGGCAAAGCTGGGTACTCTTCTTACTCTTCCTTAGCCCCTGATACATATTTCTGTTAACAGCATTTAGCACATTGTATAATCATTTGTTTACATTTCTCTCTTCCTACTAGGGGACAAGTTCTTTCAGGTCACAACTATGTTGTACTCATCTTTACCAGCGCTCAAAACAGTACTGAGAGAATAGTGGTCAATAAATGTTTGTAGAATGCTTATTGGATATATATATA
>NW_004524690.1:3333010-3341476 GCF_000260255.1 Octodon degus
TGATGCTCACAATATTGTGAGCATCAGTTATTTTTTTATTATTATTTTTTTGGCAGAACCGGGGATTGAACTCAGGTCCTTGTGCTTGCCAGGGAAGCGCTTATTCTACTGAGCCATCTCCCCGGCCCTGAGCATTAGTTATTTTATAATTCTTTGTTAAAATATGATTGTTTATTCAGAAGTTGTTGAGGGCTAGAAGTTTATAGTCTCAATGGCCCCATATTGGCAATCACTACTATTGCTACTATCTCTCATTTTTTAGCTCTCTATATTAATTATATATATAAATTATCTATAAACTATATAAGACATATATATGTCTTCTCAGAACATCCCCTTAGGGAAGGGTCTTACCATTTCATTGATGATGAATGTTATCCATGTAAGTTAAGTAGGTAAATTCAAGGTAGCATGGGTATTGAATGGTACCACTGAGCTGAATGCAATCAGACGTGATTCTAGGCCTGTTTTCCGAAATATCAGACTCCTTGTTAAGCTCTTCAAATTATATGTGCAATTCAAGTATGGGTATAATTTTTTAAGATAGATTTCTCTCATTTTCTCCTCTTTCATCTTTTCAACTTTCATTTATTACTCTCATTAAATATCCAAGATTATTTGTTGTTATAATTTATGCATAAAATAAGAATAAAAAAGTCCTGACTCAAAGCTCATCTTATTTTATCACTATGGACTTTTTAGAAGGCCTTTAGGCCTATTATTTTCATTTATTTCAGTTTTTGGTCAGGTGTGATTTTTGAGTTGATAGTTTGATTTCAAATAAGGTGTGAAGATGAAGCAAAGATGAATTTCCTTAAGAACTTTTAAGAGAAATTCAGTGAATTTTAATAATAAAAAGTTACACTAAAACTTGTATGAGAAAAGTTGTGCTAAAATTGCTTGCATAGTTAATTTGAACATATTGATAAAAATATTTGTGATTCTAGTATGGGTGCACATGTGCACACGTCCATATGTATGTCTGTACATGGATGAATGTGTGTGGGTGTCTGTATATGGAACCCATGCTAAACATGTACACCATGCAGCTTCACCTGTAGCCATGGCAGGGTTTGTTTTTGTTTCTGAGCCGAGGTTCCACTGTTGCTCAGGCTGGCCTTGAACTCCTGGGCTCAGGCAATCTTCTTCCTAACCTCTCCAGTAGTTGGAACAGGAACATTAGTCACCTTTTGCACATATAATGCATCGTATTTTAACTGGTGAACATGTCTAATGGGACTCTTTTTGCATGACTAAAATAAGGAAGATGCATTCTTTAGGATGATGTGTGTAGCAAGAGCTAATGTACTCAACATGTTTTTTAATCAGAAAATTTGTAAGTGGAAAGTACTGAAAGGACAGGAAAATGCTTTTGCTACCAAAAGAAGTGAGTGCTGAAGGAACAGAAGAAACCATATTTCTGCTTTCTTGACCCAACTTCGTTGATCTTAAAAACAAACAAAAAACTCCCACAAAATTTAAAAATTTAAGAAGCATTACTAACTACTTTTCTGAAAACGGATAAAATTAGAAACTTCTAGCACTCAAGAGATTCTTCAAAGTCACTTAGTTCAGACAGTACAATTTTATAAGTAGAAAAACTGAGGTCTAATAATAGCTAACATGTATTCAGTAGTTAGTAACAAGCTTTTATCTGCTCTGAGGCTTTTATATAGATATTATTTGAGTTTCAGTACAACTTCTGGAGTTAAATGCTTTTATAATCAAGATTTTCAAAGTAGGCAAAGGTCAGGCATGGTGGTGGCTGAGGGAGGCTGAGGCTGGAGGATCACTGCAAGTTCAAGTCCAGCCAGGACTACAAAGTGAGTTCAAGGCCAGCCTTACCTACATCATGAAATCCTGTCTCGGAAAGACAAATAGACAAAAAAAAAAAAAAAAAAAAAAAAAAAAACCAACCCTCGGAATTTCTCGTTAGAGGTAAAGCCATTATTTGGACTTAGGTGAGAACGTGTCGAAAGTTGTGTTCCTTTCCCCTTTGGAATGATTGGGGAGTGCCAAATTACTCTAAGAAGAAATGTAACCTCAGGGACTCCCAAATATCTAGTATGAGTAGTAGGCTATTTAGGAAGTAAGTATTCTTATGCTTAATTTTATATATGAGAAAATTGGGCTTAAAGAGATTTTGAAAATTGCATAAAGTTATTAACTACTAAATTACAAAATGAAATTAAGAATTCAGGTTTGTACTGTTCTCAAATTTATATCCTTCATTGAATTCTACATCCAGGGTAATTATCAAATTTGCTTTTGTTTTGACTTTATTTCTAACTTTGCTCTACATGTAAATTCTTTTTACTGTATTAGAGTAGAAATATGTCAGTACACAGCCTTTCATAAACATTATAACATGGATTTCTAGATTTGCTCAAGGCAAATCATTGAATTTATCAGTAAGTATTTTGTGAGTATTTCTGTATTGTTTTTAATCTTTAGTTTTTTTAGTACACAATCACAAATGATCAACTGTGATCTGGCTAATGTCTATTCCCTAATTAATATCCGGCAATGTTTAGCATTATTGATTAGGAAATTAGTAAAATATGCTTTTAAGTGATGTCCCTGTTCCCCATTTAATGGCTTATTTAACTGAAGCCTAATGTTTTTACTATTAAAGGCTATTAACACATCAAAATGATACATATTGAATCAGGCAAAATGATAAATTGCTTTGGTCTTTATGTCTTGGTGCCTAGAACTGATCTTTTGGTGATATTGTTTGTTTGTTTGTTTTATAAATTTGGGTGTGCTAAGATGTTTTGTACAGGACAGTGATAGTGAAACTTATAGAGGTTTCAGCGATACAAACAGCTGACTGTATCATGTGTGCTATAGGTTCGCTGTATGTTCTAGATTTATAAAAGGTGGAAAGTGAGCCAGACCAGTAAGTTCAAACAGTGCAGTTTCTTGTAGAAATTCTATAGAGCTTCTTTTTAAAATTTTTTAAAATTAATTTTAATGAGAAAAAAATAGCAATGAGACAGTTTCAAAACAGGTTAGTAGGTCAATTAAGATAATTAACACATTGCGTATTGTTGTCTTTGCAGTAGTTATTTGTAGAGTTTCTTCAATTGCTATAGAATTTTTGGGGAAAAAATCAGACAGGAAATAATAAATGAACATAGCATAAACAAGTAAAATATATGCTACATTTCTGCACATTTTGCTGTGGAATTAGTTTATTTTAACACGTACATCTTGCTTTTTCTGTGCATGTTTTATACTTTCTATAAAGGTGTCATTGGGCAGGGAAGGTGAGTCTCGGTTGGCTTTAGTGTTGGTTTAGCGTTTCTGGCAGAGGAAACCCTTGAAAGGTCTCAGGAAAACGGTTAATTGTGTGGACTACCTATTCTTCCTACATGGGTCTTTGGTTATAATAGAAATTCTAAAATGAATGGGATTGTCCTAATTATGAATAGATCATTATTATTTCTATGTTCATTATAGTGCCATTAACCAAAATGTTTTTGAAACTAGTCTTTTAAAATTGAGATTGTTTGGAAGACACAAATAAAAATAGTTCTTATTGTATAGGCATGCCTCATTACTTACATTCCTCATGGGCTTGACTAACCGACATTTGGCTATTTCAAAAATTAAATCAATTCTCAAGAGAGAGTATTTACCAGTTAATTATATTCAGAAAAAAATAATGTATAAAGCCTGTGAGGCCTTTTCAAAAGAGAAATTTCAGTATTACACTGAGAAATGACTGCATCATTTGAAAAAAGACACTTCAGCTCTCCCGAGCTGCCCACTTTGAAGGCCCAGGTACTCAATCTGGATGAATTGTAGTATTTTTAAAAGTTGAATGACAGTATGACCCTTTTCACATGTTATGGTTAAGGACTGAGCCAGAATTGTATCCTTATTGGGCTAAACAATTGGATTTAGAAATTTAGATATTAAAAATTTATAGTCTCTTTTTAACTGTATAATTGGTTATTTTAAATAAAACCCATAGCTTTTTTTAAAAACAAAAACTATAGTAAGATTTGTGAGTGCACATGTTTCATTTCTTTAAATTATATTTAAATTCTGTGCATACTGCATTTCAAACAAAGAGTAAAACTTCACTCTACACTTATACTGCCATTTAGGAAATAGGATTCAAGGTAGAAGGCTTTTCATAATTGAAAAAAATTATTTGCTATTATGTGTTAATATCATATAAACTTTGATTTATTAAAATTCTTATTCACTCTATATTAATATTAGTTGTTCTAGATAAAATAAGTCAACACTGATTGAGATTCTAAGTTTCTCCAGAGCTACACTTCAGAATTGCAAACTTAAAACACTCTTTTCATTTCAGTAGAAGCAGTATATATGATTTATATAATAAAGATTTAAGAAAATTGATAGTTCCTTTTTAATTAAAAAATGTCATATATCTTTTGAAAAATTCTTCCCTAGTATTTTTCTATGAGTATCTCAGTAATAACATGGTGTCTAGTTGTAAGCACATATAGTGTATATACATTGAGCTCTAACGAGGTACTGCATTAAAAAACTAGTTGATTTTGTCTCTATAGTTTGAAATGGAAGCACTTTGAAAGATAATTATAAATTCTGATAAACATTGCTATTTGTTTATCAATAAAATTATGGCAAAAAAGAAAAAAAATTCTGATAAAATGATGGGCGATCACCCTGTCATTTGGACTCAGCACATTAAAATTGAATAAAAGTAAACTTGAAACAGTGTATTGAATTATTTCTCTATTTAAATTCAATAATAAAAGTATTTTGTGTTAGATATTAGGACCATTCTGCTGTTATACTTACCCTTGTATAATTTAGTCAACCATAATCTAATGAAATGTCAATGTACCCAAGCTTGATTCCAATTACTATTATGTATGTACATCAACTTCAAAAGCCCACTTCTTCCATGAGCAAAATTGCTAGTTATATGCAACTGGATGTTATTGGTTGCCTATGAAAGGATAGAAAAGGAACAAGGAAGAGGGAGGTAGAAGGAATAATAGTGGTAATTGGCTGTCAATAACAGTTGTTTTGGGGGACCTGCCCCTTAGCTCAGCTCTTTAAATGCCTGCTTCAACAAAGCAGTCAGGCTCAGGTTGCTGTGGTTGAGCCCCAGAACTCAAGCCAGCCAAACCTGCCCTGAAGGCATTCGGAGCAAAAACAAAACAAAACAAAAAACCAGTTATTTTGAATAAAGTATGGTATATATTAATTACCATTTACTTTTCTTACTATAGTTACCATGGACTTTTCTTATTATTATTTTCAATTAATGATTTTCTCTTAAATTTTAAAATTCATTAGTGTACGCTTCATAAGGCCAGGCCTTCTGTTCACTGTGGTATCTGCAGAACCAAAAATGGGGCCTAGCAGATGGTTGGTACCCTTTGAATACTCTGAGTTGCATGAATGAGCACACCCAAAAAGCGTAAGTGATGTTTTAGAGATTTACACAACCAAAGTTATCGTAGATCCAAGACTAAAAATTGCAGCTCACCCCCTTCTGTTCTGTTATATGCTAAGCTTTCACAGAAATTGTTTCCTTTAGTTTAGTTTTTCTTTTCTCCTACTCAGCTCTAAATTCTTTTCAACTTATTTCTTATTGCAAGTGATTATAAAAGATTTCATATGTTAGTATTCATTACACCTTACTCTAAGCTTTTAGTAGGTTGCATTCACATACATATATAATGGGTTAAACTATCCTATCACTTTTTTTGAATGGCAAATTTAAGATGCAAGACTGGGTCTGTTTTGGGTGGTTTTGCTTTGCAGCAGTCCTTCTCTCTCAGAATAACTGTACCCAGAACACCTTCATCTAAGTAGAGAATATTGTTAGCTCATTGGCCAATCTCCAAGATGTCTTCTAGTTCAAATTCTTAAGTTACAGACATACAGTTAAAACTTTTTGTCAGATTAACAAAGAACTACATCAGATTTACTTGCTGTTTTTGTAGTAGTTGAAGCAAACAGAAAAATGAAAAATTTTAGGATTTTTCTAGCTTTTGCTCTCTACACTAGCTTTCCCCTCAAAGTTGTAGTCTTGTGGATTTAAGTGGTTAGTTATCATTGTTCTATTTAAAAGCAAATTTTTTTAAAAAATGAAAGCAAAATGAAAAAAAATTCAGTGTTATTCTGATTCTGAAGCCACCTTGACATAAGATGCGCCTCAAAGAGAACTAGTACTGTGTTCAACTACTGAAAAAAACTATGAAGTGATCCACTACATCATTGTCTGAATTTTACTCAGTAAGAACATTAGTATATCTATTGTGAATATATTGCATTATTGGTGGACTACTTTAATCCATTTTGTAGTCTTATATATATATTTTACTATAGTTCCTTTACTTAAATTTGTACTCATTGTATAAGAGTTGTTATTAACATTAATAAAATATCAGGGAGAGGCCAAGAGATTTCCACACTTTTATAAACATGTGTAATTAATTGCCAGTGAACCATTACCTGTTAAACTTGGAGCTCAGAGGAGAAAAGATAGAAGTATTAATAAAAAATTGTTTCTCTAAAACATGAAATATTTACATGAGTCAAACAAGTCTTGATATTATTATAATTGCCAGATTTAAAAATTTAAAATGTAAAGTCTTTAATCTCAAAATTGATTTAAGTGCTGAAGTATAAACCAGACCTATGCTAAATAATACAGTACAAATAATGTGTAGTTCTACAAGGTACTGATTTAGCACTTTTCCATTTATAAAATTATAGAATAAAAACTTTAAAGCTTTTTATCAAAGAGGTGATAGATACCAGTGAAATGTATTTGTTTTTGAACAGATTCTTCAAATCATGGTACTATAATATAAACTAAATCAATATACCTTTATTCTTTGTTGAATTAGAAACTTTATGACTCTCTTCACTTCCTAAATGATTAGTATTCCTTGCTAAGTATGTTTATTCTTCTGATATTTACTCCGAGTTAAGTAGGTTTTAGTCATTGAAGATCTTTGGGCATAATATAGAGACAGAATGGCTGTGACGATGTCATTGAGATGTTGAAGAAGTGGGACAAGGGAAGGACATATTGATTACTCTCAGAGAATTGATTGAAATACCTTCGAAATGTTAAGGCTAATGTTCTAGTTGTTACATTTTTCTTAAAGGAGTGAACACAGTAAATGTCAGCAGGGGTTTTATACATTTACTATGACAAATACTAAGATTTGGAGCGAGGCTCTTACAGACTAAATGCTGTTTTCCCCACATGTTTATATGTTTCATCCTGGTCCCCACTATGAAGGTACTTGGAAGAGGGCCCTTGGAGGTGGTCATGTAATGAGGGTGGAGCCCTGGTGGTAGGATGAGTGCCCTTGGAAAATAAGGCTGTGTAGGTACTCAGTTGGAAGACAGCTGTCTCAATTTCTCACTAGCCCAAAATCTGTTTGTACTTTTCTTTTGGATTTTCTACTTTCCAGAAACTATGAGAAATACATTCCTGTTTTGTTATAACCTACCTAGTTTGTGTGATTTTGTTCCAACAGCTGGAACTAATACAGGGGGCAAATAGATACTTTCCCCAAGTTTTAGGGAATTAGAAATCATTCCTCCTAAGCTATTTACAACAGTACTATATTGTTAAAAGTGTATTCCTTTCAGTTTAATAAATTTGTATTGAGTACTGATTATGTGTTTGACATCAATTATTAATATAAGATACAAAAAATTCACTTGTAAGATTCAGTATAGTAGGAAATAAAGTAAAGCAGTAGTTCTTACAATAATGTTACCGTGATATTTGACAAATGCTAACCAGTAAAAATGAAATGCTTACATTTTGTTTTAAATTTTTATTGACATATGGAAGCTGAAGGTAGATCCAAGTCTCATTTCTATATTGAACTTTATAAACACAGAAAAGTCTGACCAATTCTTGAAGGCTAAAACAAAAATATAATATGATTTTGAACAATGGTGTTTGGTTTTTACACTGGATGATTAATTTAAATTTTAGTGCAACTCACCAAAGAAACCAGATATGATGGTTCATGCCTATGATTGTAGCATTCTCGGAAGCTGAGGCAAGGGAATGACAAGTTTGAGTTCAGTCTAGGTAAAGATGCTTTCTTAAAATACAAAAAAAAAATGAGCACAGGACTGATTATATATTCAGTGTGAAGGTCTTGCAGTCATTCCTCAGTACTGCAGGAAAAATATCACAAAAGAATTCCTTAAAATAAAGTAGCACAAAACCACTCTATGAACCCAAGAAAGATGTAATTCTTAATGAGCTTTCCTTCTTTTCTTTCTTTTTACTTTTTTCATATATTAGCTAGGATCTTAATTTATACCCCAAATTGATCTTGAATTTGCTGTGTAGTCTTCTCAGCTGGCCTTGAACTTGTGATTCTCCTGCCTCAGCCCCTACAGTGCTGGGATTAGATGTATACACCAGCATACCTGACCATTGTTTTTTTTTTAATTTTATTTTTTTTT
>NW_004524690.1:3341576-3401100 GCF_000260255.1 Octodon degus
AGCCTTACCTACATCATGAAATCCTGTCTCGGAAAAAAAAAAAAAAAAAAAAAAAAAAAAAAAAAAAAAAAAAAACCAACCCTCGGAATTTCTCGTTAGAGGTAAAGCCATTATTTGGACTTAGGTGAGAACGTGTCGAAAGTTGTGTTCCTTTCCCCTTTGGAATGATTGGGGAGTGCCAAATTACTCTAAGAAGAAATGTAACCTCAGGGACTCCCAAATATCTAGTATGAGTAGTAGGCTATTTAGGAAGTAAGTATTCTTATGCTTAATTTTATATATGAGAAAATTGGGCTTAAAGAGATTTTGAAAATTGCATAAAGTTATTAACTACTAAATTACAAAATGAAATTAAGAATTCAGGTTTGTACTGTTCTCAAATTTATATCCTTCATTGAATTCTACATCCAGGGTAATTATCAAATTTGCTTTTGTTTTGACTTTATTTCTAACTTTGCTCTACATGTAAATTCTTTTTACTGTATTAGAGTAGAAATATGTCAGTACACAGCCTTTCATAAACATTATAACATGGATTTCTAGATTTGCTCAAGGCAAATCATTGAATTTATCAGTAAGTATTTTGTGAGTATTTCTGTATTGTTTTTAATCTTTAGTTTTTTTAGTACACAATCACAAATGATCAACTGTGATCTGGCTAATGTCTATTCCCTAATTAATATCCGGCAATGTTTAGCATTATTGATTAGGAAATTAGTAAAATATGCTTTTAAGTGATGTCCCTGTTCCCCATTTAATGGCTTATTTAACTGAAGCCTAATGTTTTTACTATTAAAGGCTATTAACACATCAAAATGATACATATTGAATCAGGCAAAATGATAAATTGCTTTGGTCTTTATGTCTTGGTGCCTAGAACTGATCTTTTGGTGATATTGTTTGTTTGTTTGTTTTATAAATTTGGGTGTGCTAAGATGTTTTGTACAGGACAGTGATAGTGAAACTTATAGAGGTTTCAGCGATACAAACAGCTGACTGTATCATGTGTGCTATAGGTTCGCTGTATGTTCTAGATTTATAAAAGGTGGAAAGTGAGCCAGACCAGTAAGTTCAAACAGTGCAGTTTCTTGTAGAAATTCTATAGAGCTTCTTTTTAAAATTTTTTAAAATTAATTTTAATGAGAAAAAAATAGCAATGAGACAGTTTCAAAACAGGTTAGTAGGTCAATTAAGATAATTAACACATTGCGTATTGTTGTCTTTGCAGTAGTTATTTGTAGAGTTTCTTCAATTGCTATAGAATTTTTGGGGAAAAAATCAGACAGGAAATAATAAATGAACATAGCATAAACAAGTAAAATATATGCTACATTTCTGCACATTTTGCTGTGGAATTAGTTTATTTTAACACGTACATCTTGCTTTTTCTGTGCATGTTTTATACTTTCTATAAAGGTGTCATTGGGCAGGGAAGGTGAGTCTCGGTTGGCTTTAGTGTTGGTTTAGCGTTTCTGGCAGAGGAAACCCTTGAAAGGTCTCAGGAAAACGGTTAATTGTGTGGACTACCTATTCTTCCTACATGGGTCTTTGGTTATAATAGAAATTCTAAAATGAATGGGATTGTCCTAATTATGAATAGATCATTATTATTTCTATGTTCATTATAGTGCCATTAACCAAAATGTTTTTGAAACTAGTCTTTTAAAATTGAGATTGTTTGGAAGACACAAATAAAAATAGTTCTTATTGTATAGGCATGCCTCATTACTTACATTCCTCATGGGCTTGACTAACCGACATTTGGCTATTTCAAAAATTAAATCAATTCTCAAGAGAGAGTATTTACCAGTTAATTATATTCAGAAAAAAATAATGTATAAAGCCTGTGAGGCCTTTTCAAAAGAGAAATTTCAGTATTACACTGAGAAATGACTGCATCATTTGAAAAAAGACACTTCAGCTCTCCCGAGCTGCCCACTTTGAAGGCCCAGGTACTCAATCTGGATGAATTGTAGTATTTTTAAAAGTTGAATGACAGTATGACCCTTTTCACATGTTATGGTTAAGGACTGAGCCAGAATTGTATCCTTATTGGGCTAAACAATTGGATTTAGAAATTTAGATATTAAAAATTTATAGTCTCTTTTTAACTGTATAATTGGTTATTTTAAATAAAACCCATAGCTTTTTTTAAAAACAAAAACTATAGTAAGATTTGTGAGTGCACATGTTTCATTTCTTTAAATTATATTTAAATTCTGTGCATACTGCATTTCAAACAAAGAGTAAAACTTCACTCTACACTTATACTGCCATTTAGGAAATAGGATTCAAGGTAGAAGGCTTTTCATAATTGAAAAAAATTATTTGCTATTATGTGTTAATATCATATAAACTTTGATTTATTAAAATTCTTATTCACTCTATATTAATATTAGTTGTTCTAGATAAAATAAGTCAACACTGATTGAGATTCTAAGTTTCTCCAGAGCTACACTTCAGAATTGCAAACTTAAAACACTCTTTTCATTTCAGTAGAAGCAGTATATATGATTTATATAATAAAGATTTAAGAAAATTGATAGTTCCTTTTTAATTAAAAAATGTCATATATCTTTTGAAAAATTCTTCCCTAGTATTTTTCTATGAGTATCTCAGTAATAACATGGTGTCTAGTTGTAAGCACATATAGTGTATATACATTGAGCTCTAACGAGGTACTGCATTAAAAAACTAGTTGATTTTGTCTCTATAGTTTGAAATGGAAGCACTTTGAAAGATAATTATAAATTCTGATAAACATTGCTATTTGTTTATCAATAAAATTATGGCAAAAAAGAAAAAAAATTCTGATAAAATGATGGGCGATCACCCTGTCATTTGGACTCAGCACATTAAAATTGAATAAAAGTAAACTTGAAACAGTGTATTGAATTATTTCTCTATTTAAATTCAATAATAAAAGTATTTTGTGTTAGATATTAGGACCATTCTGCTGTTATACTTACCCTTGTATAATTTAGTCAACCATAATCTAATGAAATGTCAATGTACCCAAGCTTGATTCCAATTACTATTATGTATGTACATCAACTTCAAAAGCCCACTTCTTCCATGAGCAAAATTGCTAGTTATATGCAACTGGATGTTATTGGTTGCCTATGAAAGGATAGAAAAGGAACAAGGAAGAGGGAGGTAGAAGGAATAATAGTGGTAATTGGCTGTCAATAACAGTTGTTTTGGGGGACCTGCCCCTTAGCTCAGCTCTTTAAATGCCTGCTTCAACAAAGCAGTCAGGCTCAGGTTGCTGTGGTTGAGCCCCAGAACTCAAGCCAGCCAAACCTGCCCTGAAGGCATTCGGAGCAAAAACAAAACAAAACAAAAAACCAGTTATTTTGAATAAAGTATGGTATATATTAATTACCATTTACTTTTCTTACTATAGTTACCATGGACTTTTCTTATTATTATTTTCAATTAATGATTTTCTCTTAAATTTTAAAATTCATTAGTGTACGCTTCATAAGGCCAGGCCTTCTGTTCACTGTGGTATCTGCAGAACCAAAAATGGGGCCTAGCAGATGGTTGGTACCCTTTGAATACTCTGAGTTGCATGAATGAGCACACCCAAAAAGCGTAAGTGATGTTTTAGAGATTTACACAACCAAAGTTATCGTAGATCCAAGACTAAAAATTGCAGCTCACCCCCTTCTGTTCTGTTATATGCTAAGCTTTCACAGAAATTGTTTCCTTTAGTTTAGTTTTTCTTTTCTCCTACTCAGCTCTAAATTCTTTTCAACTTATTTCTTATTGCAAGTGATTATAAAAGATTTCATATGTTAGTATTCATTACACCTTACTCTAAGCTTTTAGTAGGTTGCATTCACATACATATATAATGGGTTAAACTATCCTATCACTTTTTTTGAATGGCAAATTTAAGATGCAAGACTGGGTCTGTTTTGGGTGGTTTTGCTTTGCAGCAGTCCTTCTCTCTCAGAATAACTGTACCCAGAACACCTTCATCTAAGTAGAGAATATTGTTAGCTCATTGGCCAATCTCCAAGATGTCTTCTAGTTCAAATTCTTAAGTTACAGACATACAGTTAAAACTTTTTGTCAGATTAACAAAGAACTACATCAGATTTACTTGCTGTTTTTGTAGTAGTTGAAGCAAACAGAAAAATGAAAAATTTTAGGATTTTTCTAGCTTTTGCTCTCTACACTAGCTTTCCCCTCAAAGTTGTAGTCTTGTGGATTTAAGTGGTTAGTTATCATTGTTCTATTTAAAAGCAAATTTTTTTAAAAAATGAAAGCAAAATGAAAAAAAATTCAGTGTTATTCTGATTCTGAAGCCACCTTGACATAAGATGCGCCTCAAAGAGAACTAGTACTGTGTTCAACTACTGAAAAAAACTATGAAGTGATCCACTACATCATTGTCTGAATTTTACTCAGTAAGAACATTAGTATATCTATTGTGAATATATTGCATTATTGGTGGACTACTTTAATCCATTTTGTAGTCTTATATATATATTTTACTATAGTTCCTTTACTTAAATTTGTACTCATTGTATAAGAGTTGTTATTAACATTAATAAAATATCAGGGAGAGGCCAAGAGATTTCCACACTTTTATAAACATGTGTAATTAATTGCCAGTGAACCATTACCTGTTAAACTTGGAGCTCAGAGGAGAAAAGATAGAAGTATTAATAAAAAATTGTTTCTCTAAAACATGAAATATTTACATGAGTCAAACAAGTCTTGATATTATTATAATTGCCAGATTTAAAAATTTAAAATGTAAAGTCTTTAATCTCAAAATTGATTTAAGTGCTGAAGTATAAACCAGACCTATGCTAAATAATACAGTACAAATAATGTGTAGTTCTACAAGGTACTGATTTAGCACTTTTCCATTTATAAAATTATAGAATAAAAACTTTAAAGCTTTTTATCAAAGAGGTGATAGATACCAGTGAAATGTATTTGTTTTTGAACAGATTCTTCAAATCATGGTACTATAATATAAACTAAATCAATATACCTTTATTCTTTGTTGAATTAGAAACTTTATGACTCTCTTCACTTCCTAAATGATTAGTATTCCTTGCTAAGTATGTTTATTCTTCTGATATTTACTCCGAGTTAAGTAGGTTTTAGTCATTGAAGATCTTTGGGCATAATATAGAGACAGAATGGCTGTGACGATGTCATTGAGATGTTGAAGAAGTGGGACAAGGGAAGGACATATTGATTACTCTCAGAGAATTGATTGAAATACCTTCGAAATGTTAAGGCTAATGTTCTAGTTGTTACATTTTTCTTAAAGGAGTGAACACAGTAAATGTCAGCAGGGGTTTTATACATTTACTATGACAAATACTAAGATTTGGAGCGAGGCTCTTACAGACTAAATGCTGTTTTCCCCACATGTTTATATGTTTCATCCTGGTCCCCACTATGAAGGTACTTGGAAGAGGGCCCTTGGAGGTGGTCATGTAATGAGGGTGGAGCCCTGGTGGTAGGATGAGTGCCCTTGGAAAATAAGGCTGTGTAGGTACTCAGTTGGAAGACAGCTGTCTCAATTTCTCACTAGCCCAAAATCTGTTTGTACTTTTCTTTTGGATTTTCTACTTTCCAGAAACTATGAGAAATACATTCCTGTTTTGTTATAACCTACCTAGTTTGTGTGATTTTGTTCCAACAGCTGGAACTAATACAGGGGGCAAATAGATACTTTCCCCAAGTTTTAGGGAATTAGAAATCATTCCTCCTAAGCTATTTACAACAGTACTATATTGTTAAAAGTGTATTCCTTTCAGTTTAATAAATTTGTATTGAGTACTGATTATGTGTTTGACATCAATTATTAATATAAGATACAAAAAATTCACTTGTAAGATTCAGTATAGTAGGAAATAAAGTAAAGCAGTAGTTCTTACAATAATGTTACCGTGATATTTGACAAATGCTAACCAGTAAAAATGAAATGCTTACATTTTGTTTTAAATTTTTATTGACATATGGAAGCTGAAGGTAGATCCAAGTCTCATTTCTATATTGAACTTTATAAACACAGAAAAGTCTGACCAATTCTTGAAGGCTAAAACAAAAATATAATATGATTTTGAACAATGGTGTTTGGTTTTTACACTGGATGATTAATTTAAATTTTAGTGCAACTCACCAAAGAAACCAGATATGATGGTTCATGCCTATGATTGTAGCATTCTCGGAAGCTGAGGCAAGGGAATGACAAGTTTGAGTTCAGTCTAGGTAAAGATGCTTTCTTAAAATACAAAAAAAAAATGAGCACAGGACTGATTATATATTCAGTGTGAAGGTCTTGCAGTCATTCCTCAGTACTGCAGGAAAAATATCACAAAAGAATTCCTTAAAATAAAGTAGCACAAAACCACTCTATGAACCCAAGAAAGATGTAATTCTTAATGAGCTTTCCTTCTTTTCTTTCTTTTTACTTTTTTCATATATTAGCTAGGATCTTAATTTATACCCCAAATTGATCTTGAATTTGCTGTGTAGTCTTCTCAGCTGGCCTTGAACTTGTGATTCTCCTGCCTCAGCCCCTACAGTGCTGGGATTAGATGTATACACCAGCATACCTGACCATTGTTTTTTTTTTAATTTTATTTTTTTTTCATCCTGCTGTAGCAAATAACTACATCCTATTTTCTTAAAACAATGGCAATTCCTTGTCTCATAGTTTCTGAATCTAGATGTATGAAATTAGTGTTGGCAGGGCTATCCTTCTGCTGAAGTTTGTACACAAGATTTCTTCCTTGCCTCTTCCAGCTTTTGTGATTTACCATTCTTTGGCTTATGCCTAGATCATTCAGTCCTTATCTCCAGCTTTGCATAATGTTCTTTTCCACTGTGTCTCTGTATTCTTTCCTCTTTTTAGTATTTTCTCATTTTACAGCTACTCTAGCCTTGGGAGTTAGGTCCTACCTAATCCAGTATGACCAGCTTTATCTTAGCTACTTACATATGGACAAGCCTTATTGCCAAGTGAGATCCCGTTCTAAAGTTGTGAGTAGACACAAATTTGGGGAGGGGAGATCACTTTTCAAGCTACTACTTAGGAAATGGAAGTAGTGGTGGTGGTGTAAAAGGAGAAAATGGTTTCCTTTGCTATCTGTCCTCAGTTTCCTGCTTTTTCATTGCTAGTGGACTTAGGTATGTTAGAATTTAACCTCAATGTGTATATACTCGTTCTTTAAGACAATCTGTCTAAACTGGATTATGTTTTTCTTTTTCTCAAAAGTTTCCCATTATGGGACACTCTAGTAACAGAGCCATAGAATTTCAAACATTTGCTATTCATCATAGGAGAAATTAAAATTTAGTTTTACGCTTATTTTGTATTTCAGAATTTGAAAAACTAAAAACAAAAAAATTACTGAGGCTGCTACACTATAGGTGTACCATTCAGAGAATGTAGTCATAAACCTTCTAACTATAAACTGAAAAAAACACTGTCTTATAATGACAAATTTTGTGTGAATGTGGTCTGTTTCCTGTTAATTTCCCTGAGTTTTAAAACTTACAATCTACTTTTAGTTTTAAAAAGTGTAAGTGCACTTTATAATATCAATGAAATTTATTTTTGATTTTTAAAATTATCCTTACTTTTGATTAAAAGTAGGAAAACTAAAATATCTATACATATCAGAAAATAGTATTTAAAAATAACTACATTTTAATGAATGCATGTCTTATTTCCTTATGACAAATGTTATCTAGGTCAGAAATTTTAAGAATTTTATCATTATCTTTCACAAAAATAAGTGATAACCAAAGTCTGAAGTTTGTATTTCCAAAGAGTGATGGATGAGATCCCTTGCTGGGAGCAGCTATTTGTTAATTAGGAGGAAGGCCTCATAGTTGAGTAGACTAAGGAGCTACTAAGGAGCCAAAAGCCTCAGGCATGTGCAGTACCTGGCTTACAGTTCAGCTTTGGGTTAACCCTGTCAGTAGAAGAGTCCATACATGGACTATAGTAATGTGGTGGATAGCTGAAGCCATTTTCTATGAATACACACCCTGTAATTTCAGTCTTGTAATTAGAGTGCTAGAGTGGTTTGTGTCCTCTTCAGGTGGAGGGTGGAGAGGGAGAATGGGTTTTGAGTCAAGCACTCCAAGGAACAGCTGTTTTTTAATGTTTGTAAATGTAGATAATCTAATGACATTTCTTACTCAAATACTAGAAAATACCTTCCTATCCCAGAATTCTTCAGTGTGCCCAGAAAAAGGAAGGAATAAGCCTCATATCTACAAAACTCACATTTATAATATATGTGTGTGTGTGTGTGTGTGTGTGTGTGTATTATATATATATATATATATTTTTTTTTTTTCCTGTATTTTAGGGAAGGGTCTACAAGGGTGTTCAGGATCTTACTACTAGATTGGACTCCTCGTGATTCTCCTGTTTACAGCCTCCCAAGAGCTGGGATTATAGGCGTGCGTCATCACGCCCAGTCTCAATTGCTTTCTTAGTGCATTCCGGGGGTGGTGCTGGCATGGCAGGCCCAGGGATCGAACCCCAGCCTCTGTGCCTACTTGTAGGTGCTTTATTCTGCTGAGCTATTTGGCTGGCCCTTACATTCATAATATTAATAGTCGTTAAGTTTATAAAATCCTTTTCAGCTTGAAAATATTATAAATAGAGATTAAAAGCACAGTGCATAAAACTAATAGTTCCTCATGCTTCATATAAATAATAATAGAAAATTAGGTCTGGCGTGGTGGCATGTGCATCTAAGACTAGCTCTCAGCAGGCTGGGACAGGATAATCCCTTAAATTCCAGGCTGTCCAGGGGTACAAAGTGAGTTCAAGGCTAGTCTGAATTTCATAGTTAAACCGTATCTCAAAAAGACGAAAAAGAAAAGAAAAAAAATAGTATATTAACTTTTTTTATGTAGGTTGCCCAAATGTACTTGACAGTGGTCAGATTTCTGCTTTACATGGGGCTGTATCTGGAAGGACAGATACATGTGTTGTGCTGGATACCAGGAGATAGGAGCTCAGATCTGTGCTCGGCTGTCAACTGCTTTACTTGGGCTAAATAACAAAATCCTAGCAGATGTCTCAAAAGACCTTTAAAGGCAATGACTTGTAATAGAATATCTCAGATACTTCAGTGAGATAATTCTACCATTGTGCCTTTATTTAAACTGATGAATAACATTTGAATTTTCAGGTGTCAGAATTTTATTGCCATTGCCCAGAATTGTATCTACTGCTACAAGAATACCTTCATGGTGATAAGTGTTATCTACCTCTTAACTTATATTGATTAGTTCAGGAGTGAATAGCCCAAGTTGATATTATGTTGATTTTAGGAGCTACCTTTTCAGTACTTTGTTAGGCTTGTATCCATAAATTCTTTGATTATTTCCTCAGAGCCTTTAAGTAAATTAAAAATAAATAAAAAAGTCTGTATGTGTTAAATAGATGGTTAATATTTGTTCTTTGTTTCCAGTGCTCATATTATCAGCATTTGGAATTAATGACCAAATGTCTGATATAAAATGCTGGTCTCAATTTGTCTATAATAAATAATTTAAAATAAATAGTAACCTGGGTCTATCGACACACACCTATAGTTGCAGTTACTGAAGAAGTGGAGGCAGGAAATTCAAGACCAGCATGGGCAACATAGTGAGACCATGGCTCAATAAATATCAATAAATTGATGATATTAAAAGTAACTTATTACATGGGCATGCCTATAATCCCAGCACTTGGTAGGCTCAGGCAGGTTCTAGACAAACCTGGGCTACATGGAAAGTTCAGGCCAACCTGGGCTTCTAGCAAGACCCTATCTCAAAACAACAACAAAAAGAAACAAGCTGAGATTTCATGTATCTCTTTTGTTTAGTATTAATCATTGTAACTGTATGACTCAATTAATAGTTTTACGGTAATAAAATTAAAGTTTAATTAGCACATCTTAAATTCACCTAATTTATATTTTATATGTTAATGTTAAAAAATTAAATAACATTAAAAATAATGAGAAAGTCTTGGAAATTTTAAAAGATTTGACGACAAAGATACAAGAACAAAGAGAACTAAAAGTTACTTTTCAGGATTTTTACCTGCCTTAGTGCAAATGAAATAGCTGTCTTTTGAGTCTGGGCAGAGTATATGTAAAATTTTGTTTCGTAACAAAAAAGAATGACTTTAGAAATGTTTTGTTGTTTCAGATAACTCAGGACATGTGGAAAAATTCCTACAACTTTGAATTTTTTAAATTAGGTAGTATTCAACTGGAACAGGGTCATTTTCAAAGATTAGTAATAGAATCATAGAGTTGAAAAGAATCTTGAGTGACTATGAATGCTAACTTGTTCTTTTGGTAGGGTCATAATGAAAAGTATGCAAATTTGTATATGTGGTACAGACCCATTTCATGTTGGTTCTTGAGAGCATTTATCTGGCTATAGAAACAGTAATTTATTAAAGAGTAATATGTAACTACTTTTGTTATAAATTTAATCAAAAGGTATTTATATATTATTTTTTCCCAAAAGTATTTAAAGAACCACTAATATGCCTATTTATAGGCAATATAAATCTGTATTATAAAATTTTGTTCAGGATTTTAAAAAAGTATTTTCCTTAAAATATTTTATTTTCTCAGAATAATCCACGCAATCCTTTTTAAGTCACAGTATGACATATTAGAAAAAGTCTCACAATTCTTGTCTGTTCCAGTTCTGAATGCCAGAAACACCACTCCTTTGGTTAAAACTCTGAACTTCAACCTGAATGCTTGCTACACTGACCATAAAATGGAATGTTGGTAGATAATTCAGATTGGGGAAAGGAAGGAGAAAAACACCCTTAATGGCTGCTAAGGGGAGAAAAGGGTCCTGATAAACATAAAAGGTTCTTGTGTAATTTTTGCCAGAAGTGAAAATAAAACACGTCCTAAGGACTGCCGTGCTTCTGAGCTTTTGCAGTAGCAGGCTGAGAGCTGCCAGTAGAGATCCGTTCTACTGTGTGTCTATTATGTAGGAGACCTTCAGAGCCCTTCTCCGTGGAAATAGACCTGCTCTGAGACTTTTGGAAGGTTATAACTCATTAGAAAACTAGCCCCAAACCAAAACTCTCCACAGTCCTCAGGTAAATTGCAGCACCTTTAGTTGCACAGTTCTAAAATTGTTCCACTTGAATAAAACAGTCACGGGATGTTAAGTAAATTAGATTTGGTGTAGTGAATTAAATGAAGATTGGTATTGTTTTTCTATTATGGAAATCCTACAATAACAAAATTTACTCTATCTGTTAATATAAATAAAATTATACTTGCCTTTTTTTTTTTTTGCATTTGTTTCTCTGACTATTTTCTTGTGGAAATTTTAATGAGCAGTGAAATGACCAAAAGCTGGACAGCCAGGGGGAGGAAAATAAAGATAATCTAAGATATATTTAATTTTCATCAGTATAATAAATGCTTCAATGTAATAGGAATAATGCAGTGAGCCTTCAAATGGCTGAAGCAATTTAAAAATGTAATCTTTCCACTGTTAGAAGAGGAAATATCCTGCTATATATTGCATGTATCTGATGATTTCCTACCATAAAATATTTAATTGTGTAAAACTTTTAAAGTATATTATTTATAAAATAAAAACTTATGAAATTATGTAGTTAACAAGTAGTAAACAAATGAATAGATCATTTAGGCAGAATTTTTTATATTATAATGCATCATGTCTTATTTGCCCATTTTCTTAATAATTGACTTTTAAAAAAAATCTCACTAAATTATCGTAACCAGAAATAATTAAGGTAATTCATTTGGTGGATTATTTTTCTCTAAACTTTCCATTTCTATTCCTATTTCCAATTAAACTTTCTCCAAAAGTTAGAAGACTAGCTCATTTTAATTCCTGTAGATACCCATGGGGAAATTTCTTGAGTGTACTTTGGATTCAAGGGATTTTTTTTTAAACCTTGTGAGTAAATTATAGAGTAGAGGCTTGTTCTTCTTTCTTCCTAGTACTTTGAAATTTTTGTATTTATTCTTCTAAAATGTTTTTTTCTCATTTTATAGTTTATTTACATTTATATTTCTTATTTATTGTAGCAAAAAATGGGTTGTTTTTTCAAACCTTACATCCCTAACTTATCATACCTTTTCCAGTTTATGATCTTTAATGTCCTTCATCAGTTCTGTTTTTTTTTCCACTTTACTTGAACATAATTATTGCTACTAGTATATTGATGAATACAGTCTTGTCCACATTCTCTGTGGGGGTGTTTTTAAAGTCATTATTTCGTATATATTTTAAGTGTATTTTGTATTTTTTGAGCATTTTCATTTTCTATTTAGAAATTTATGTCTAATTGAATTTAGAAACATTTCCAAGGCACAGAAAGTGTGGCTTGGAAACAGTAGGTTTTCATTGATTCACTGAGCTTTTCTTGGTATCTTACAGTGATGTTCAAACTTTTTGCTTATGTACTCACCAAAAGAAATTTGTTAAGTACCTTCCCGTGTGCATTACCATCCCACCCAGCTCTGCTTGGTCTCTTTGAATTCATAGTTTCATTCCACTTTTCTTTTTCTTTTTTTTTTTTTTTTTTTTTTTTTTTTTTGCACATTAAAATGTTTATTTATATCTTGTCTTAAAAAATTATATTCATGGATTGCCCAGAGGCGATTTCAACAGTCTTCAGACTTTTGGAAATTTTAAATTATCATAGCAAGTTGAAGATTATAAACTTTCACAATCTTCACTAGACATCCTTGTCACTTGTGCTCCCACATGGCAGTAAGCTAACAGTTGGCTTTAAGCATCCGTCTTCCACCGAGCTATGTGCAGCCTCCGCCGCGTTGTGCACCCTGGCCGGCCGCTGCGCTGCGCTGCGCTGCGCACGGCTCCGGCCTCTGCTTCACGGCTGGGCCCCCGTCCCCGGGCAGGGCCGCAGGGCCGGCGGCACGGTGGGGCCTCTCGGGCTCACGTGGGAAAAACCATCTCCGCTTTAGTCTAAGACTACACGGCACCCACGACCACTAAAAGCAGCCCCTCTTAATCTCCCCATTTGTCGGGCAGGCAACGCAGGCCTCCCCCAGGACCAGGGCGGTCGCACTCCTCGCCCCGCGCCCCAGCGTGGAAAGCCACGCAGCCCCTCCACTTTTCATAGAATATTTCATTTTAAAGTAATAGGTCTCCCTTCTTGAAAATGCGTTTTGTTCCACCTTTCTGCAATAAGCACAACATGTATGTATGTAGCTAAATATATAAACTTTTAAAACAGTCATGTCTATGTACATTTGAAATTTTAAAAGAGGCATATAAGCCCAAGGTTCTAACAGAAATAAATGGTCTAATTTAAATTTTACTTGTTTGGTTGGTTGGTTGGTTGGTTGGTTGGTTGGTTGGTTGGGGTTCTTTTGGTGTTTTGAGGTCTTGCCATGTAATTCAAGCTGGCTTTGAATTCACTGTGTAGCCTTTATATAGTGAGAACTTGTTGAAATCCTTCTTCCTCAGCTTCCCAGGTGTTGGGATTATGGGCATGTGCCACTATGTCCAGCTAAATTTTAAATATAATTAGTAGATACATGGTCCCCAAACCAAAAAAAAAAAAAAAAAAAAAACATTCTAATAAAATCTGTCATAAAGCTGTTTCAAATTTATCTCTTCATGATGTTAAGTGATGTTTATAATGTTTTATTTAAATGAGGAATAGTTAAATTGCTCATCACTTATTCATTTGCTGTCCTACAGTGGTACATTTCTCCATGTAAGTCTCTAGCTAGTTTCGTAGAATAAAAGAAAATCTGGTATGTAGCTACTACTTCAGCAGATCAGTGACAGGGCATGAGAAGAATTTTGCTCACAACTGTTCAGGCTTTTATACCCCTTAGTAATTTTTCCTTATTCTTACAATTGCAGGATACCATGTCTAGAAGACCACTAGTAAATACATGATATATTTTCATTTATGAGAATTGTATATTATGATCATTAATAAGCTCTAAAAGTGTGTGTGTGTGTGTGTGTGTGTGTGTGTGTGTGTGAATCTGTGACTCTTGCATTGTAAGTGTCGAAAGTATTCTTGGACACTAAACAGAGACCATACTAGACAATGTGGCAATTTAAATATATCCCCCTCTGAACACCCTATTTCCAAACAGTTTCAGGCATATAGAACTATCACTGGTTGAAAATCACTGATCTGAATTCCCAACATCCTTTTTTAAAAAATATTTATCTATTGGACACTGGGTCTCACTCTGCACTTTAGACTCATAGTGATCCTCCTGTTTCAGCCTCCCCAGAACTGGGATTACCACTCCCGGTTTCCGGGCCAGCATAGCATGCCCAGGGTTCTAGGCCTGGCATGGCGTGTGGTACTGGGGATCAAACTGGGGTTCTTGTGCTTGCCAGGCAGATGCTTAGACTAACCCGCTGAGCTATCGCCCCATCCTCCCAACGTAATTTTTAAACATGTTTGTGTTTGGAAAGTTTTAAACAACCTGATAAATTGTTAGTCTTCCACTATAGTTTTTTGTTCATACTTTGTGTATTTCTTACCATTTTGTTCTATTTGATACATGAATTCATACCTATTGTATCTTCATTGTATTCTTTAACCCTGCTAGATCTTTTTAAATTGAAATTAATGCTTTTCATATCATAAATTCTACTTTGATATGAGTATTGTATTTCCTGCTTTGTTTTTAATGGAACTTCCTTGTGTATCTATGCCTTAAGCTATACAAATAACCTTTCCATTAGAGCTGCTTCCTAATCTTTTTGGTCCTCATATGCATAATGGGTCCAAATAATGTTGTCCCATATCTTTTAGACTATCCCCTGTCTACAGACCTCAAAGTCTTATTAAAACATGAGTCATATTTAATGAGGACTTCTGTGTAAGTCCTGTGATACTGGAAAGGTTTTTCAGGATTGAACTGTTCAAGTTCATTGAAAGTACCTTCTAGCTGGTCACAACTACAGTTCATATAGCAGACATTTCTTGCTGGGTTTGGACCAGCAAATCCTGTTAGAGAAATGTATAAAGATGGAAGAAACGAAGAGTATCGTGTGTGTGTGCGCGCGTGTGTGTGTGCGTGCGTGCGTGTGTCTTCATTGTAATGGAGTGAAGCCTGGAACTGACTCAAACCACTGATTTATTGAGGAACAACAAAGCCAATTAGAATTTTCGTGAACACAGATGTTTGTTTTAGGTAGCAAGCCATGATGACAATTTGGCTGAACAATTTATCTGTCACCTTGGGAACTTCCTTGTTTTCTCAGTAAGGTCCATCTCTCCCTGAGTTGGCAAAATGTCCTGTTTTTGAGATGTTTGTACTCCTGGAAATTAGCAATCTTCTATCTCCCAAGTCAACTTGAACAAACGTTGATCCATCAAGTAATTTTTGGAATGCAATGGATTTCTTTTTGGTGGGCTATCTCTTGGTTTAATATGCTTTAGTCATTTCAGTTCTTATTAGATGAGGGGAAGATTATTAGATGCCTATATTGTTTTAATTGAGTGTCATTTAATTTTTAAAATTTATGTTTTAAAGATCTCAGTGATTGTCAAATTATGTAAACAAGAGTCCTGGGAAGCAACACTTAGTTGGTTTTCTGTGACTACAAGCTTATTTAGTCATGGTTCTGAATATTCGCAAGTCTAAGATTGAGTGGCCAAATCTGATAAAGCCCTTCTTTTTGCATTATAAAATGGAGGAAAGCATCAATCACATATTGAGAGAGCTAGAAAGAGGGAGAAGGAGAGAGAAAAAGGAAGAGGAAGGGAGAAGATAAGGATCTTTCCCTTTTTATACCTTTGTCATTCACACCATAATGATTGTAATTCACTCATGGGATTAATATCTCTGTGACTTAATCATCTCTTAATCGACCTGAGTCTGAATACCATCATACTGGCAGTTAAATTTTAGCATGAGTTTTGGAGATAATATTCAACTCACAACAAATAGTATAGGAAACAGCTATCTACTCTTTAAATATTGTATCTTACTTATTTAAAACTAGTCATTCTTGTGTGGTGCACACTATAAACCTTGCACTCTGGGAGGCTGAGGCAGAGGATTGCAATTTCAAGCCCAAACTGGGCAACTTAGCAAGATTCTGTCTCAAAAAAAATTTTTTAAAGTATCTGTATTTTTTAAAGGGCTAAGGTTATAATGAGGCAAAGACTCTGGATTCAATCCCTAGTACTACAAAACAAAAACAACAAAACTCCTTGTTTTTCTTTTACTAGGTTATTTTTATGAAAGCATAAATAATAGAATTTATTGACAGAAGTTTTAGTGAACACATACCCCCTATGATAGGGGTTAATGTTTTCTGTGCAATGTTAGATCAAAATGCTGTGGTAGTGGAGGAAATTAAGAAAGCATTATGAAATTCTTAAAAGATTGATACTTTAGTGGCTTACATTGTTAGAAACCTTCACATCTCTGCATACATATACATGCTTCTTTATTGAGTTCATAAATTTACATGTGAAAATGACAAGTAATACCAAACATACTTGGGGATTCAATCTTTGCTGACTATTTTATCAGACATTTTACCTTTCTGTAGTCACAGCTGGTTTTCATATCTGTCTCTGTTGAACAGTCACTCAGATATGTCCATCTCCATCCGATAAATAATAATTCAGTATCCCTTAAGAGGCTATGATAATTGGATTCCAAAAGAGAACTCAAGCTCTGTAGGTACTATCCTGTTCAAAATTTGATCTCCATATTCCTGTCCCTCTAGTACATTCAAATGTATTCCTGCTTAAGTGAAATACATGGGATGGTACTATTTTGTGTAATTTACTTAGAATAGTTTTTGTGGGGAAGTCCTAAGTATGACCTTTTTGCTTTCTAAAAATGACATTTACCATTTCAAAATAAGTCCTTGGTGATACTATTTGACATACTCCAAAGCGACCTGTATTTGATTAAGTGATGACTTATGTAATAACTGACACTTTCCACAAATTTCTAGTGGGTATTCAAAATGAATGACTTTTATCTGGAACCATATAGTCTTTCCAAATCTTTGCTTTTCCTTTATTTCCAGATCTAGAAAACAGATGTGCCTTATCCTGTTAATAAAACTAGATAGATGATGTGGCAGTGGTTCATGGGTATGGTTTCAAGTTTAACTATTTGAGGTTTGTGTGGAGGAAAAAATGAAGAAATAAAATTTTAAAGGGTAGCTTTATGATTTCATTGATGCTGGAGGTTGATACATTTTTATTGCCAATTTTTAAAGAGCTAGAATATGTTTACAAATGAAACGTATTATGAACATAAAACTTTAGCAGCCAGTTGCATTTTTTTAATATTTGTAAACTATTCACACAGTCACACATACATGGGTATGTAATTTCTCAAATATTTTTCCACAAACTTTAGGACTCAATTTATTTACAATTTATTTCCTTAAGAACTTCTATAGCAGCAGCAGATAAACTTTTAGGCCTGTGAATTGGTACCAGGTGAGATAAAAGATATGGTGATGCTGTTACCATGTGCCATCTGACAGAAAACCTGGCATATGAAAGTCCTGGAGTGTGTATTCTGTCACTGAATTTGACACTGTAACTTTTGGCTCTTCCTCAAAGTTGAAATGACTGTGAAAGGTAAACATTTTGAATTGATTGTGGCTATCAGTGCAGCCTTGACAGCACAACTAAAGACACTCAAAAGAGGACTTGTAGAACTGGTTCAGAAAGTGGCAAGAACTATAAGATAAATGTGTTTGAGTAGAAGGGGAGTATATTTGAGGGAGATTAATAATATGTCTTTTATTGCAATAGTTTTAAACATTCACTGTATTTTTAGTCATGCCTTATTGATGTTATAGAATGTATTATTAACAGAGGAAGGTGAAAAATACAAAAACTATCACAAAAGGCCATGCCTGACATTGACATTGACACTTATGTCCATTTATTAATGTTTCATCTATTAGTGTATTAAATTGAGATTAATGCCATAAATAGATTTAATGTTAATAGATAGTATATTTTCTTGTTTGTTTGTTTTATTTTAGATGTGGTCTTGCTCAGTAGTTGAGGCTGGCCTTCAGCTCACAGTGGGGGCAAACCTATGGTGTGAGCGCCATAGCACATGGTTCATTATCATTGAAAGCTGTAAAGAGGTTCACCATCCACTGCTGCCTTCGAATTTGCGGTGATACTGCCTCCACTTATTTAGTTAGTGTAATTAGTATGAGATTTAGGGTGAAAATATACTTGCAAGGCATTATTTTTGATATTTCTTATTATGAGGTACATTTAATGAAAGGACAGTGAAACCATCAGCATTATAGTTTTGTTTGTTTTTGTTAGTGCTAGATGTAGAACAAAGAACCTTTGCTCATGTTAGGTTAACATAATTTGAATAATGACTATTACTGTTAAATTATTGTTTTTATTTATATTTTACATCTTAGAACATGAACTAATGGTCAGAATTGGATTATATTACCAAAATATGTGTGAAAAGAGCAAACTTCCTTTGATGTGTCTTTGCACTTTTACTACTTAATTCATTTCCTTTAATAAAGTTTCTTTGCTATTTAGATTTGAAACTGATTTCTAATGTTTCTTCTTAATGAGTATTATAAATGAATTGCAATGAAGTCGCAGTGTTTCAGTTCTTCAGGAGGGTTTTTTTCTTTACTTTTTTCCTCTTCGGTAATAAAGATTGAACCCAGGTTTGCAGTGAGCTTCATCCCCAACACTTTACTTTTTAATTTTGAGAAAGATTTCACTCAGTTATCCAGGGTAGGCTCCCACTTGTGATGCTCTTGCTTCAGCCTGTCAGAATGCTGAGAGTATAGACATGCAGCACCTGCCCTGCTAGGAGTTTCTTAATTCTGATAAATTTCCAAGAAATTCTGTGAGCAGAAAATGGAAGTCCTCTATAACAGAGGATAGCCACTACTATGGCAAAATGAAGATGAAGAAAAAATTTGTGAGATATTTTCTACTAGAATATTAATTTCAAGGAATTAGTGAATGTTTTCTTATTTTTAGTAGTAATCTTGTCTGCTGTATTTATTAAAGACTGTTCTTTAGATTGTCAATTTTCTTTTAATTGTCAATTTTCTTCAAAAATCTTTGACTTGATGAAAACTTTTAATCATTTCCCACTTTAGAATCTTAGAAATGACTGGGCAGTTGTATCGGAATTATGGCATTTGATATGCAGAGCATGTCCTATCTGAGCTTGTTTAGACTCTGCCAGAAGGAAGTGTAAATACACTATGACTGTGCTGCTTCTGTTTTTTGACATAAAAATAGCATAACGTGAGACCCAGTGAAAGAAGAGCTGGGGAGCCATGCATGCCATGAAAAAATAATCAAGTGAACAGAAATATTAAGCATATAATTATTTTTTTACAATCAGAGTTCCTAAAGCATAGAAACTGAAGAGAGTGATCTGCATAGGGTCTTTACTGCTTGCCTGCTGAATCCTTCCTCCAGTGACATTCTCTCAACATTTTAATGTATTTTATTTGGGTCATATCTCTGTTGTATTCTATGATTTTTTACTAAGCCATGCTCTATGAATAAATTACATTAATTTCTAAGTTTATACTTTTTTAAATACAGCACAAACATCTTATAAGCTATACCAGATTATAGCTGAGATATGTAGATAAATAATAGTTCTATATTTTCAACACTTATTTTTGGTCATAAATACATAAGCTAATATTTTATATTCTGAAATCATTATTTTGATTATTGGAACTGAATATTGGGAAATTAAAACAAATGTAAATAAAATCATGAATGTGTGAATAATACCTGGTAAGGACCTATGACTAATTTGGTACAAAGTGCAACTCAAGTCAACTTACTTAGAAATTTTGTATATTTTTATATTATACCAGTTGTAAATTTTGTACATGACAATAACTACTTCTAAAAATATCTGAGCTTTTTCTTTTTTCCTTGAAGAGGGTCAAATTCAGGGCCTTGCATAGGCTAATCTAGTGTTCTACTAGATCTGAATGTTGCTTTGCAGTACTTGATTTTGTGGAATTTAAATATACTATTTTATTTGAGTTTTCAATTTAGAGAACATTGAGTAACTTTTATAATTAAGAAAATCATTTGCAATAGTGAAAATATTTTTCAGGATTTTAATTTTTTAATAAATGCTCACTAAATTTTACAAGTCTAATAAAATTATTAGTCACATTTTGTCTTGATATGTGGATAAAATTGGCTATATTTTTCATTTTTTTACTATCTTAGTGCCATTTAAACACTAATAGTTGCTGTGTTTTGTATTTATAATGCTCATGTTACCATTTTTTAGTAAATCAAATATAAACTTCATAATTATATTTTGTTTAGTAATTGAACTGAAAGGGAGTGTGTCATGTGGTATAAAATTTTACTGTTCCATTATTGAAGGTTTTGTTTTTTTAATCACTCCTATCATGTGTCTTCCTGAACTGTAGACTTTCATCTTCCTCCAGTGACTTGAGTCTTTGCCACTAGAGGGCAGTAAAAAAGTTGATTTAGTTAATAAACAACGTGGCTTTTTTTTTAAAATGGTATTTTGTACCATTTTTTCAGGACTGTCACACTGACCAGTTGGTTTCCTTACATGTCTTCTTTTTCAACCATAAAGGTCATACACAATCCTGGGTAAAATTTGTCTTCATAGGATTACAGATTGTAATTTTACATCTTTTTTGTTAGCTATACTAGACAAAACGTTATCTAATCATGAAGTTTCCAGAAATTCATTTTAAAATGCTTTGTTTTATTAAATTGGAGATTATTTTAGGAAAGAGATATTTGTGATTGATGGTTGTTGGCTAATTTTTTTGATAGGTTCTTATTTGGCTCATTTTACTTGTTTACATATTTTACTCAAAGGAATACTTGTCTTTTAAATTGTTTTCCAAATTTCAATAAAATCAGAGTTGGAAGCTAAAAGACTAAGTGAAATGATTTTCTAAGCCAATAGTTACACATATTTTCAAATAACATAATATAATAAATATTCAGGTTAGTTTCCTACTACATATAGAAATATAACCTCATAGCTTGGTAAGTTAAAAGTCTGTAATTTTTAAAGTGGGTGTAATTCCTGAAGGACAAATTACTTGAGGGATAGAAATGTTAACATTTTGTAATGATGCTGTATACAAAAACAGTAATACTTTAGTCCTATGTTCAAATGTCAAAAGCCACTTTTCAGAATTTGTGAGGCTGTGGTTTTATATCATTTAAACTAACCTTTTATTTAACTTTATACATTTGAATTCATTAATTTGGAAGTTATAAATATATTTATCATAGTCAGCTCATTATCCCCAGAACACTACTGCCTCAACACAAGCTTATGAATGCTTAATTACTAAATTATAAAATTGTTTGCGTCTTGTTCAAAAAAGCCAGGCTTGTGATATTGAATGTGCAATTTTGGAGAAATGAGGAATGCCATTTGTTTTTATTAAGCTGGGATTTGAATGTTTGAAGGATGGTATTGAGGGAGGCATTTCTTCAGAAATTGAAGTAATAATCTTCATTTGCAGTGTTGAAAATATTATTTTTACAGTATTCCCATTCTTTATAAATAAACATAAGCATTCAAGTTTAAAAGAAATACATATATGTCTACTGATAAATTTTTTGTCATTTTTCATTATATAGAGAATTCTGTGTAATAGGTAAAATTTGAAATAAAAATTCATCTAATTAGAGTATTTTTGTGATGGAAATAGTAATTGAAATATTGATATTAGTGAAATATATTGATTCAAGATTTCCAATATGTAAATAAATTTCCTTATGATTGTAAATTGTTCAAATAAATGGATAGATTTATAAAAACTTTCCTCTTTAGTTTGCCTACAAAGTTAAAAAATAAATACAGTGACAGAAGGTAAAAGTAGTATGATATTTTAAAAATATTTTAGCTGTCACTGATAGGATTGATAGCTACAAGAAGTACTTTGATATATTTTCAAAAATTGCATTAGCGATTATTGTTTTGAAAAGTTATGTGTATTACTGAAGACTTTGTTAGTTTTCAAGTTACTAAATTTGCTGTATGATCCATTGAAAATTTACTTATTTTGATCATGCTGTACTTTTTAGTGAAATTGGTATGAGAATGAAAACCAATTATAATTTATCAAATGCATTACGTGAAATCCAGGAGTTTGTAGTTATTTGGCAAAACATCCTGGTACCTTTCCTGGCTCTTAAAATGAAGCTTCTCACAGCTGAAACAAAGCTATAAGAAACCATTCATGTGGGTATTTGCCAGAATTTCTTGGAAGTATTGGAGGCCAGTTTAAAATATTTGAAAATCACAGTTTACCTTTTCCTTAGTGTGAAAGTATTTTTTTAATTCAGTTTTGTATTTTAGTAGTAGGCTGTGAGTAACTAATACACTAACAGATTTGCTTTAAAAAGTGTGTGTGTGTGTGTGTGTGTGTGTGTGTGTGTGTGTATGTAGTAAAGAAAATTAAAATTTGGGTTCTAATTGTGTTTGGAAATTGTATCTTGGTAAACATTGAAAAGCTATTTAATGAACAATTGGTTCTGTAATTTTAGCTTGTACATTTTTAGTTTTTGGATTCTTTACATACATTTAGAAAAAACACATTTTGTGAAATTTTGTTAAGCTGCTTATTTTAGCTCTGTATTTGTGTGATAGATTTCTAGAAGCAAAATGATTTTTTGATCAATGCTTAAAGTACAGTTTTAATATATCCAGTCTCAACTGACATATTTTTAGGTAATTGTTTCAGGGAAAAGAGAATTGGATATTCAGGGAGTGATTTTGAGATGTATACTGAGTCATTGTATTGATTTTGAAAGCCTTAGAAAATGTCCTTTGCTTTCTATTAAATGCTAGTCTGTTTGGAGAGCCCCTTTTCTTTGTTTTTAAGAACATAATCATCTTACATATTTCTTGGATTTGAATTAAGAAATTTAATTTGCCAAGGTAATAACTGAGGATTCACACCATACAGTCTGAAAAATGCAGGTTAAGATATTCTAAAGCATGATTTATATTCATTTAAAAATAAACAGACTGAAAAACTAATTTCTTAAGCTTAATGGAGCACCATAAATAAGACAAAAACCCGTATATAAACTTTAAATTTAAGTAATTTTTCTTTATCTTGTACTTCTAACTATAAAATGAAGTGCCTACCTGATTTTCACTTTTCCTTTACTTTGCCTTTTCTGAAATTCTTCTAAAATAAGCATAAGTCCTGTGTGTTTATCTGTAGGCTTCAAATATATTTTTATTAAAGATACGTTATACTATGTAAATCATCAACTTTACATTTATATTGAGAATTCTTTTAAAAGGTAGTTTATCCTACTCTAAAATACATGTAAATTTTTCTTAGAGCAATAATTCAATTATTTTTACAATTTACATCAAAATTTAAGATGTATTTGTTTTCATTATTCATTTTTCCCCTCTATTCTTGGAGAAGAAAAATGTGATATATTCAAGAAGGAATTTGTCTAGTGCAATGCAGACCACTGTAGTAAATTCAGATACAATATCTTAATGTACATATATGTACATAACTGTAAGTATATGAATATATTTAAATACAACATGAATTAAACATATACTTTAATATTTCCTTCTTAACCTGAAAAAAACCATTTATATACTAAATTTTATTAAACAGTATAAATTTTATGAAAAAATATGTTTTCATTTAGACCTACTGATCTAGAAGTAATGATTGGCAATATTGGGAAGGTAATTATTATTACAGTTTAAGTATATGTGGTTTGGTTACAAAATGCTTGTGTGTGCCTTTTGTTTCAAAATAATGGTAAAATAACTATGATGAATCTATATCCTTTTTGTAAGCCTTCTATATTCTTATGAACATGTTAACAGATATATTGTTTTGTTTTTCTTACAGTAACATCAGAATATAATGTGGAAGCCATCACCACTGATTTTAAGAATACATATTGTCATTGAATATATCAATGTGATTAAACTTTGGTGTAGAATCTTCACCTTACTTTAGATTAGAATGAGAGGAAATACAGATAATATGACTCGTGTGAGACATTTGCATTATTTGCGTATACCTCCCTGTCATTACTTTTCAGAAACCCTTAGTAGATATTACCCAGGAATATGATCTATTTTTAGTTTTCTTCCATTAGTTGGATTCTTTATAAAATATTATGGTGTATTAAAGAGGTCATTGTATTGAAATAAAGAAGATCCAAGATACATCTCTACAGTGTATGAATTAGAGTGCTGTAGAATTTTAATCTTTAAGATCAATAGTGTTGGACTTATTTTAGTTTTCTTCATATTACATACTTAAAGATGTCATTAAAAACTACAAATATTACCCAAATATTCATGAAGTTTTAGAAGTGCATGTAGAAAAAGAAAACATACTTTTCATACTTCAGGTATTTTTTCCTTAAAAGTTAGTATATCACAATTCAAACTTTAAAGCCAGGTTCATTAATTCATGTTATATGTATAGTACAAAAAATAAAAAAAATACTTATTTACTTTAGCTATAGTAAGAACATTGCTAAATGGAATAATAACATTGTGATTTTTTCCATGCTTATAAATAAGTCTTTGCAGTGGAAATAGTAGATGGAAGGAATGAATAGCTGTACATTAGTATGGGTATATGCATTTAACACTACATTTATTAGGAACTCTTGCTTCATACCAGCACTTTATCTTGTATTATAGGGCAATACAAACCAATTACATGATGTTAGTTTGTCATCCTATAGATGATGTAATAAACCTAAATGATATAGGTATTCAGTTTCTGTGATATTGAGGCTGTTTTGGCATCAGTTCTAGAGGTAACTTGTCCATTATTTCTAGTAATTAGTGATAGCTTACCAAAAATAGAGCAGTGTCCCATCCCGTACAACTGAACAAGAAATTATATGGGAAAAGGCATAGATTTATAGATTGTCAGTACATCTTCTGGTATGCTTAAGAAGTTTCTGCTTTTCTTACTAGCAATTTATTTCTAGCATTTATCACAGTGTCTAGAAAATAGCTGAAAATGAGTGCTAAGCACTGCTCCAAATATTCTTTATAGGTTAATGTATTTAATCCTAACAACCCTATAAAACAAGTGTTGCTTTTTATCGCTTATTTTACAAGAATTGGATTTTTTAAAAAAGAGACTAATTGGCCTGACATTATATGGCTGCTAGTAGTGGAGCTGCAGTTCGAGCTCCGTGAGTACAGTTTAGGTCAGTGGTGCTGACCCTTTGGCATACGTGCCATCATGCACTGTTCGTTATCATTGAAAACTCTAAAAGGTTCACTATCACTAATTTAGGTTATGTTCTTCATTACTGTCATGCTGCTTTTTAATTTCTTTTATGAAAAAAATTCATAATACAGATTAAGAGTAATTAATATACTATATATTATCTTCCAAGTAGTTACTCAAGGAGAAACCAGAAAAGATTCTTAATAAAAAAAAAAAAATCAGATAAAACAAACTTTCTTTTAGTGATCTAAGATGAACTAGTAGTATAAATGGAACAAATCAGCATATATGTTAAAATTTTTTTTGTTAAAATATTTTTAAACAGTGAAGTATGTAATTTGGGAAGGTGTATAAACTTCTCCCTATTTCTTTTCTGTCTGTTTATTTTGTTCTCTGCCTCTGTCTCAGTCTCACTCTCTGTCTCTCTCTCTCTCCATATATACGTATATATAGATCATATAAATGATACCATGTACTATTTGAGCTCATGTCTGGCTTATTTTACAAGTTGCATTCATTTACTTACTTCAAGTTTATTTTTATGCCATACTGCTCATTATACTTAGAGAATAAACCATTACCACAGAATTTTGTAGGCTCTGTTTGTCTGTTTTTCCCTTTTGTAACTGGTAATTTACCTTATTTCTTCAAAGTGGTTATTTTTAATGCATATAGAAAAATGGAAGTTTTAACAGTTGATATAATTATCCTTTGAATAGGTTAATTTTAATTGTATTTAGACATTTGAGAATTTTAACATTTTATAGGCCTGAAAAGATAATGGAAATAGTGATTTTTTAAAGAAGATGGTGAGTTAAAGAAAATCTATCATACCTTTTCTAGATTTAGTAGTCATTTTCAAATTCACTAAAATTATGCATATTAGTCCTTGTCATAGTTATTAATAACTGTGATTTAATGATCTTGAAAGCTGCTGTTGCGTTTATATGTTATTTGAATTTAAGGAATTACATGACAAGATTAGGTGTTTTTAAGAAGTTTGTTATAGTTGATAATATACATATTATCATTTACTATACAGTAGCTAATTATTTACCTGGCACAAGTATCTCAAGTTTTTTGACAAGCAGAAATGTTTAGTGTTTAGTTTTAATTTTAAAAGATCCTATATAGGGGCCGGGGAGATCATATATATATGATCTTTTTTTTTTTTTTTTTTCAGAACCGGGGATTGAACTCAGGCCCTTGCGCTTGCCAGGCAAGCGCTTATTCTACTGAGCTAACTCCCCGGCCCCAATACATAATATTTTAAATATTGTTTTTTATATCACCTCAGACATATTCAAGAACAATTGATTTTCCATGTGCTATATAAATAGAGTATATATTCCCTGCAGACAGGGAAGAAAATTGTGGCCTAATAGGTAATTATTGTCTTTAGCAGTAGATATGTAGATGTCCTTTACAACACTGACTGCATGAATATTATTAGGAGAAGCAAAAGTAGGTATAACAATTTTCTTAAATAAATATAATCACAAAAATACAAGATAAGAGATATTTCTTCTTTAAGCAGTATTAAGTGGTTAACTTTAAAATTATAGTGTTGCCTTTGCCTATTGCCTTTCATACAAATGAACATTTTAGATAATTTTAAAATTATTTTTCTTCATATTCCAAAACAAAAAGTATCATACTGTAAGTTCAGTAACATGCTATCATGTCTATTTTACATCCTGACCAAGCAATATGTTTAATGAAGTAACTATAAATAAATTTGTTTCACTAGAGTTGTACTAAATTTTCAGTAATTGATTTGTTCTAAAATGGCAAACAGTGAATATAAAGGGAGAAACATGGGGTAGAGGTCAGATGTGACTTTTAAGGTTTTGAATTATTTTAAAAATTTAAAATTAAACAGCAAAATTTTCATTGTTTTTGCTGATCAAGTGCTGGTGTTTACTGGTGTTGGCAATTCATTGCTAAGAAAGAACATCCTTGTTCTCCAGGTTTTCATACTCTATAAATAGAGTCAAGTAAAGAGAAAGTATTAGGAAGTGACAAAGATATAACACTGTTAATATAAGATTCAATAAGAACACAGAATATAGGCAACTAATCTACCTTCAGGAACTGTACAGAATTAGTATTTAAGCTGATATCTGAGCAATAAAACAGCATTGCTGGGGATGTATGAGGGAGTATGTGTTCAGAACTAAAGCCTGACCTCAACATGGGGAGAACTGCACAAAGATTAAAATCACGACAGTAAATGGTGCAAGAAGGGGTTCATAAAGGCCTTTATAAGCCCAAATGAGATGTTCAGGCTTTATTCTGAGGCTAAAAGCCATTAAAAGCCTTTTAAGCAGCTACTTAAAAGCCATTTTAAGTGAACTTTAAAATAATTGAAAAAGATTGTTTGTTGTGTCCCATTTTTAATAATTATATATATCCCTATGGGAAATAATTAACTTCTGTACTGAGTAGGCCACAGAATTTGAGAAAGCAAGGAACTATAGAAGTTCTTGACTTTAGTGCATAGTTAGCACCCAATAAACTCATTATAAGTTGAAATACATTATTTGGCAGTGCATTTAGTGCATCTAACCTTCTGGGCATAGCATAGCAACACAGTGCACTATAAATTGTCAGTGGTTTGCCTTTGAGATCATGGGGCTGACCTGGGAGCTGCTGCTTGTTGCCATTGCTGAACATCATGAGAGGACTGTATTGTGTATCGTAAAAGTTCTAAATTCAAAGTGCATTGTGAAGTTAAAAAGTTGTAAGTTGAATCATTGTAAATAGGGGTCTTTTTGTATTATTAACTGCCTGGATGTCAGGACACTTTCATTGTAGGAGGGGAGAACATGAAGTCTTTGCTTCATAGCCATCAGTACATTATATTGACTTATATCTTTATACAATGAAAAGTTACTGTCAAAAAGAATTAGACTAATCAAAATAAATTAGCAAAAATCTTGGCAATAAATTTCTTGTTGGATGTAGGATCATAAAAGCCAGGGAAAAAGGCAGCATTAAGAGAATTTCACATGCTGCACTTTTATTTAGGAGAGCACAGAGTTTCAGTCTGGACTATACCTTACCTTCTTGGCCCCATGCCGCAGGGTGATGCAGTTGAGTTCCAGGCTTGTTTTAAAGGGTTAACTTTTATATAACTGGTCCTTGATATGTACTGACTTGTCCATAAGGAAACTGGAATTTCTAAAGTGGTTTTATGACAAATCTAGTTCCTTGAGGTCTTCTGATTGTATTAGGTATTAAAGGTAGAAAGAGGTTAAAATGCAGGGAACACAAAACAAAACAAAACAAAAAAAAAAAAATTATTTCACTATCAGGCTCATTCACTCTCATATAATTTTCCCTTGTGTAATTCATCTTTATCATACCTTAGCCTGTGTTCGACTTTGTTCTGAGTGTCAGCAGTGTTGAGAAATCCATAGTACACATTTCCTTTAATTCTGTACATAGTTTGTAGAATTTGAAGAATCATTGAGTTGTGGAAAACAGTATAAAAAAGAATCAGCTGAAGAAAGCAGCTTTTTATAGCTGCTACAAACCAATGTCATAATATAATTTCATGGGGGGTTTTTGTCTAATGCCAGAGTATCTGTACTGTGAGCCCATAATAAAATGTAAAGTACTTTTTAATTCTAAGTAGTAGTTTTTATTATTGTTTTGTGTCTTACTTTTCTCAGTTTCTTATCTTTACATTCAATTAACATAAAGAGTAGATTAACTGTATTTAACTGTAATATAGCAATCTTGTGCAGTTTAAAACTGCAGTTTTGAGAAAGAATAACATAAAAAGTAATTTCATTTCCATAATGCAAAATAATGTTCCTTTGATATGGGCAATAAAATTAATAGGGGTTCTGGTTTTACTATGTGTAATCTTAGTATACTCATTAGGAATACCTCTGGAAAAAAATTGATAGACCAATACAGTTTGGTAAGTGCCCCACTCATGTTGGCTATACCTTGATATTTTATAGCATGTAAAATGAGATTTTTCTCTACTGTCAAAAAGTTGGATGTATGTAATACAGATAATAAAGCCTTGAGATTTAAAAAAAACTGAGGGCCAAGTGATTATTTAAATGTTTATTCTCAGGAGTAGTGGGAACACATAATAGGTATTCCATAAATATTTATGAAGTACAATAATGTAGATTTTTTTTTTCAGAACCAGGGATAGAACTCAGGCCCTTGCACTTGCCAGGGAAGTGCTTATTCTTCTGAGCCATCTCCCTGGCCCCTGTAGTTTTTATTATAGTATAAACAGAGCCTCTAGCAGTTAAGGGGATAGCTCAGTGATCTAAGCACCTGCCTGGCAAGCACAAGACCCAGGTTTGATCCCCAGTACCACATGCCATGCTGGCTCCAGAACCAGGGTGGTGGCACACGCCTTATCCCAGGGCTGGGGAGGCCGGGTCAGGAGGATCACTTCTAGTTCAAACTGCATAGTGAGACTCTGTACCAAATAAATAAATAGGTTTAAAATTTTAAAAGAAAATGAACAGAGCCTCTAAATAATTTGGTCAAATTTAACGTACTAGGATATAACAGGCTCATTGAAACTATATATTGATGAAATAAGATTTAAACTAAGGTTTTGCAGTGAGTGGAGAAAAGATTTTTCAGAAGATGGGAAAATGAATATATTTTGGATAAGATGGTAAATGTAATGACCAAGATAATGACTAAGTGTTCCAGTTAATGACTCACAGATCTAACACACAGGGGTAGTGATAGGAGAGAAAATGTTGCCAACTACAGAGAAACAGAATTTACAAATTAAAGAAGTTCATTGCTGAAGTACTTTGGTTTAAGAGAACAGAGGTAAGTAGACAGACGTGGAGTGTGGGTGTGGCAATATTAGAATAGTAGCTGGCTGTCCAGAAGAGGTATCTAAAAAATAAAAATGAAAACACAAGTGGTGTGTTTTGGTAATCTTTTTAATTTCCAGTGTAAAAGAGCTCTGGTAGTGTCCTCGAAGGGAGAAATAAAGACCTGTAATTTTATGAATTGGTAAGTTACCCATAATACATAAATTTATTCTACATTTGAATAGTGGTACTGAACATAATGTTACAGAGCATAGCTACACCTGGAAATGTCAATTTTACATTTTTCTATTTATATTTCATTTATGAAACCATATGAGGAGTCAAAACTAGAAACCAAATAAAAGGAAGAAAATCACAGCTTCAAGAGGAAGTAAGAAATAAGTAGATATCAGATACCAGATACCTGGGAAAGATGTCAGAGATAGAAAGGTTAAGTACTGTAGAAAAGTTCAGTATCTTAGAATACTAAGATAGAAACTATTTCAGGAAAAAGGTTTTTGTTTAATTGATCAATCTAAAATAGAGACTATATAAAGAAAGTTATATAATAGCTAATATAATTTGAATGCGCATATAAAACCAGAAAGCATTAATAATTTAAAAGTTCTAAAAGAGGTCTGGTTGATAGCTTATCAGTCTAAGCACCTACCTGGCAAGCACAAGGACCTGGGTTCGATCCCCAGCACCACATACTTTACTGGCCTGGAATCCTGGGCTTGCTGAGTCCCAAAACCAGATGTGGGCCTGGTTGCACCCACCTGTAATCCCAGTGCTTGGGAGACTGAGACAGTAGGATCACTAGAGTGTGAACTGCTGGGTCATGAGACCCTGTATCCAATAAATTAAAATGTTCTAAAAAAATGCTTGGAAACAAACCAGTATAAGAAGGTGATGAAGAACAAAAGGTAGCAAGAGATTTTTTTAAAAAAAAAAGAAAAAGGAATTGAGCCTAACAATAATTTTGCAACTACTGAAAGAACAAAATGATTCATTTTCAATTTTTTTTTTTTATGCTAAGGATCAAATCCACAGCCTTATGTCTGGTAAGCAGGGATTATACCATTGAGCTACCCCTTGAACCTTCGTTGTTCATTTTTTTCTTTTATTTTTGCTGTTGAGAAAAAAGCTTACTATACAGTCCAAGCTGGTCTTAAGCTTACAGTCATACTGCCTCATTTTTCACTTTTCCATGACTCTTAATTACATAAATGTTATTTAGTCATTAAAAGATCATTTTATATTTTCATCTTTCAATGATTTTGTTAAGTTCTGAAAAGTGATTACATACTCTGCTTTCACGGCCTCAAACTTGTGACCTTGAGTAGCTAGAATTACAGACACATGCTGCCATGCCCAGCTCATAATTAGTTTTACCAGAAAAATATTACTGTGCCTTAAGATGGTTTAGAGTAGAATTTCTAAACCAGTATTGTATCTTTTGAAGAACTAGCCTTTGGTTATTTTAGTAGTAACTTAAACATTTAGGGTTCATGTAGATTTACAAAATGGGAGAAAGATGCCAAGTGACAGAGTAGGCATGTATAAAATATTTAGACTTTAATAGAAAGAAAAACTAACCTTCATTGAGTTAAGTGGGAGTAAGAACACCATGCTGTTGGGATGATTGATGGTTTTCTCCTCACATGCAACAGACTAACATCATTTCACAAAACCTTTGCTTACTGTTTACAAAATCCTAAAATTCTTTTGCAGCAAAAATAGCAAAGTAAGCTCCCAAAGCAAAACATTAGCTTGCTTCTGTTTGTCCCTCCTTCTACTTTTTCTCTTTCTCCCTTTGTTCTTTCTACTTTTGAAGTGCTTTATTCTTAAGGTGATACCTTTGTGTTTTTAAAATTCTGTGCAATTTAACAAATGTTTTTAATTACTAACTTTTGGAAGGATTATCTGTAATATAAATGCAGTGCTATGGAAGATAAGAAGCTAACCTGATTAACATACTTTTTTTGTATACAAATTCCTATTTTCAGCAGTGACATATATAAACCAATGTTATGAGTAATGAGAGATGAGAGAAATTAATAAATCATTCAACAAAATCTGGGTGCCCACTCTATGCTAGTTGTTCAGTAACTTGTCAGTAGAAAAAGGCAGGCAAGTTCCTGTCTTAATAGAACCTATTCTATTGTTAGAATCAAATAATAAAGCAGTAATTACACAAGAAGTAATAAACTATGTTAATAGAGGAGCATGAGATCAGTGGAATTGAACAGACAAGTAACAGAGAGTGACAGGAGGGTGGCGTGTGGGTTATCTTTGGACAGGATGGTCACAAAACACCTTGTTGAGGATGTGACATTTGGGGTACAAGATGTGAATGGGCTAGTCTGATAAAGTGCTTTCAGAGTAGGAGGGAGTAATGTGTTAAGGCCTATAATGAAGAAAAGACTTGTTACTGTTACAGGTCAGCAAGGAGGCCAGTGGGATTCGGAATAGTAAGCAAGGCTGTGATTGGCATGCAGTAAGGTGGAAGAAGTAGCAGGGGGATAAACCATTGGAGATGTTGAAAGTGTTAAACAGTTTAGGTTCGAACAAGGACTGAGACGGGTGTCTGTCATGGCCATAATCCCAGAACTGTGGGAGGCTGAGTAGTAGGATTGCAAGTTTGTGCTCAACTTGGCAAATTTAGTAACTCAGTGCAATTCTACCTCAAAGCTTAAAAAAAAATTAAAAATTATCTCAGGTTTGGTTCAATCCTATGTACCAGAAAAAAAAGAGAATGGTCTGGTTGATCTTTTAAAAAAAAATTTGCCCTGACTAGCAATTGTATATATATATTGCCTTAACACAGACAACAGTCCAAGGGAGCTCAAGTATGTAGATAAATGTAGATAATATAACACAAAAAGTGGTAAAATATGTAAAAGAAACAAAGACTAAATTGTACTTGAGAGAACAATAACACTCAGCTAAGGTCAGGAGACACTTTAGTAAAGACATATTTCAAAGCTATGAATGAGTCAGATATCTAGAAAAGGGAGAAGAATATTCCACGACTGAGATGCTGCACCGTCAGGTCCAGAGAGGTCCAGAGAGTTGGTTTGATGCTGGTAAAAAAAATTGAGATTATAACATGCAGAACTTCTAACTTAATGAGAAGTTTTATTTTTCTATAAGCAATAAAATAGTAAAGAAGGTAATTATGGCAGTGTATATAAACATTGATGAATCTGGAAGTTTTGTAAAATATGCTGTGTGGGGGGTGGGTGACTTTGTTATGCAAAACTAGCTATACAAACTTGGGGCAAAGTTTTTTTCTTTTTCTGTAAAATGAGGTTAGACTACATATGTATGAATATCCCAGTTATTTAAAAAAAACACTTTAGTGTCCAATAATTTATTTAATTTCATGCTTCATTATTAAACATTGGCTTATATAGAACGTCTGCAGCCACTAATTTTTTTTTTTTTGTATTTTAGGGAAGGGTCTACAGGGTGTTCAGGGTCTCACTACTAGATTAGACTCCTGATCCACCTGTTTACAGCCTCCCAAGAGCTGGGATTACAGGCACGCGCCTCCACGCCATCTCAGTTGCCATCTCATCTCACCCCCGGGGGCGGGGCCAGCATGCCTGCTTGCAGGCATTTTAAACTGCTGAGCTATTTGGCCAGCCCTTGCAGCTACTATTACTAGACATATTCATTCATTCATTTTAGGGGATATTTATTTCCCTTTTCCCTAGCTTTTTATATTCTTATTTTTTGATACAATTTTCAAAGGACAAATGTACAGTGCCAGCTGGGCAAAGTTTCCAGATATATTTTTCCCATTGTAGAATATGGGTAATAATAACAACAGTGGCTTTCATTTTTAATCTAATCTTCTTTACCATAACATTTATTTGTTATTTATATATCTTAAGTCAGAAGTATGTAAGATGTTGCATAACCCAGTTGCTCATATCAGCAAAACATTCTGGGATGGTTTGGTTTTTCTCTTGCTTCTCACCCTATTATTTGGAGGTTACTCATCAAAACCATCTCTCCTGCCGAGAAACTAATATTCTATTTCCCCACTTCCATCCTTATGTAACCAATGATTGGTGAGCATCAGGAGGCCACCAAGTAGCACAAGTGCAGTTTAATTCTCAGGCTGTTTCTCTATACATTCCCAACCATCAGACTGACAAAAGTATTATAAATTATACATATTGGGGCTCTTAGCTTTGTAATTATTATGTTGCTTTATACAATATTTGTCCTTTTGAACACTTATAAATATTCAGGTACTTCGTTAATAAATGAGTGCTCTTCAGGGATTTAACTTTATTTTTGTCATGTTCAGTCATGAAAACCACCTGAGATTTTTAAGAGTTACTTAGCTTGCTCTCTGTTAATTTTAGCACCTTTAGTCACGTGAGGTACTTTGTATTGTCTTTGGACAGTTTACCCTGAGTGTCACTTGGACAACTTGTATATTTATGTACTAACTATACTGAGCTTCACTAGGGTAGGTAGCATTTCAGCCAACTGAGTCTTGTATTTAATAAATTTGATAAAATTGTCATTTTTGTACTTGTTATATTACTTTATATAAATTAATGAAAAATATGCAATTTTTACTTATCCTGTGTTTAAATAATTGGATTATAAAGTGGTTAAAATACTGTCCTTTCTGTCTGTCTCAATCTCTCTTCCCCCTCCTTTCCCTTCCTCCTCCCTCCTCCACTTCTTCTTTTTTTCTCTTTTTTCCCTGGAAAGAGAGAAATCATATAACAGCATTCCTGAGTACTGTGCTATGCTAGGCCTTCTGAAGAGCTCACCAAAGGTTGCCGTATTATGGATGGTGTGCAATGAGATAAGAACATAGGGAAAGCACTGGTGTACGCTTAATTACAACTTTTGACTTGCGGAAAGGTAAATGTAACATGCTGTGCTTGAATCATTGTTTGAAGCTACATATCACCATCTTTTATTTTAGATATGCTAAAGAATTTCTTGAACAAAAACCCTTTAAATAAATGCTTTTGTGAATTATAGGGTCGTTGAAATTGTTTCTGGGTACATTAGAATAAAACAAAGGACCTCCTCTGCGACTTCGGTTTCATCCTGTTGAGCTTAACTGGCTAGCTTGGCCCTGGAGCAACAACACTACACATTGAGGCCATGCAGCAAACATGGTATCTGAACCCGTTCACCTGCTGCAGTATCTGCTTTGTGCATGGGTGTTTTTCTCCTCTTCCTGACTTTGCAGGATAGTGTGCATAGTAGATATAAGGAACAACTATGAGAAAAAGAAAGAATTTAACTTAAGCTTGTGGATGTGACGCTTTCTATCTTCTATTTTAGAACACACTAGTGAGTCAATTAGAGCTTTAAATTTCACTGACCTTGGTATTGGGGCTTAGGAAACCTCCTCTTGTTTTGTAAATACTATTTTGCAAATAAACATTTATAATGAATTTTTTTCTCTTTGAATATAATGTGGTACCTTTTTTAAATTAAAGTTTAAAGCAGAAAATTATCTTCCAAAACCATTACAGGACAAATATCCTTAGTAAAGTAAATTTCACTATATAGATATTACTGAATATTGCCCAACAGTATTATCTGTTGACTTAGTGTTACTGCTTTAAAAATATGCCACAAAATTCATGTATGTACACATGTATTTTTTAAAAAGTTATTAAAACTTTTAATCAAATTCATAAGCCTAAGTATTTGTTTTTTTTCTGAAAAACAACAACAACCTTGGTGTTAGAGATTGCACCTAGGTTCTTGCACATGCTAAACATGTATTCTACTACTGAACCCCAACCCTAATTAACAGTTACAAAATACAATTAGTTTTAGATATATAGAAATTTTGTTAGTATATTAATGTTGATGTTAAAGTGATAGTGGTATCTTGTTAATTTGCTAAATGATTACACTGAAAGTTTTGAAACTTGGTGAAAATAATGTGATTTTTCTACAGTCTTTTAAGTGTGAATTATATTCAGTAGATTATATGAAATCTCACTGGTGTATTTTTTATTAGCTTTAAACACTTGGCCATAGATTTTAATGTGGGACACCTACAGAATCTGCTTTTGACATGGGGAAATTTGTACGAGTATTGCATTACACTGTCAGCAGGTGCTGCCATGGACAGTGGTGTAAAGTAAGAAGGAAAGGATTGGGGTGCAGAATCGTAATTGGAAAGAGAGAAATAAATCCTTCCCTTTCAGTTGCTCCACTGATTCCTAATGTTCCAGGTAGAGTACACCTGCTGAGTAGCTGAGAAGAATAGGTACATACCACCATTCCATTAATTTCGGAGGAATGGCAGTGGACTGCATCTACCAGCAGGTGTGCTGAGCAGAAGGAAGAAGAGGGGCTAGAGGCAGAGTGCAGAGCAGGCAGAAGGAGCAAGGTAGGGTGGCTCTTGAAACAGGGACAGTGAGCAGAGGGTGACTGTAAACTTGCATTCCGTATATTCTGCCGTTAACTCCTAGTGGTATGACACATTTTTTATGTATTTGAAGCCACATCAGATTTATGACAGCATATGTTAAAATTATGCAATGTGATTCAGTAATATAAGCTAACATTTCCTGAAGCGATTTTAAAGTGTAGCAGACTGCAAAGAAATCCTGTTAAGGAACTTGGTTTTGATTATAATAATGGGATATATGGTATGGTGACAAAAACTGTCTTCCAGTTGACACAACAATCCATAATTTATAGATTGTCTTAAAAATTAAAAGACAAAGTCAATTATAGCTAATTATGATGCTACATTTGCTTGAGAAGTTATTACATCCTTTGGGATAAAGGAAGTAATATTCATGTCAGTCAGGAATCTTTAGCTACGGTTTCCTGGTTCTATCTTCAGATTTTTTCAGTTTTGTTTCATGAAAATCCTAAGCCACCGAAAGCCTGCAACCCTGCTATTTTTAGAAATAACTGTAGTAGCTTCAGTACATCGTCGCACATTTGTTCCAATTCTGAACTTCTTTGTGCCAAATCTTTTGAGAGGTTACTGGAAGTTTTGCTCAGTGACTGCTGCATCAGTCAGAGATAAATTTTAAATTATGCTGCAGAAAATAGTGGTAAACTGAATTAAAGCTTTAAGATATTATGGCTATTCCCATTGATACTGGTTTCAGACACTTGATAGGAATTAGAATCTTTGCAGAGTATTGGATACTGTCAGTATTTTACCATACCAGCGTATTTTCAACAAGCAAAAATCTGACAAAATGTGCAGATGATACTAGAAGGCTAGATATTTTCGCATCTACTCATATTACTTTGTTAAGTGAAAATCTGTATCACTTGTAATTTTTTTGTCTTAATTCTAATTTGTACACTTTAAAAAATAAAAAGAATTAAAAGGGAGGGGAGAAACTTATTAATGTGGGTCTATATTTTCCTCTAATTTGATTCCACAAGGAAAAGTTATAACATTTTTCCTATTTAAGGACAGTTAATTATTAGAAGGAAAGAAAAAAAATCCTCCTTGTATAAACTGCCTAGAAAATTTAATGATTTTACAAATTAATAGCTGATATCGACTTCTTGCTTTTTTTTGGGTATGTTTTGATCATTAAGCAGTTCATAACTGTCTTTGAAGCAACTTATGTTTTATATTGTGTAGCTAGCCAGGATACATGTATGTAGCTAGGGTTTATTTCTTAGGGGAAAAAGAACATTCTGGGGGTAATATTAAGGAAGTATGTATTCAGAGAAAATAAGCTACAATAAATTAGTTGTTTGAATAATACTATAAATTGTTAGCCTTTTGATATATTTAGGATTTTGTTGGAAAGCTTTCAAAGGATGCCCTAGTACATGTGCCAATGATAGAAGCTCCTTGTAACAATTCAGAGCATGCTTTATGCTTTATGAAATGGGATTGTAAAAATCCCCTCAAAACTGACACCCGAAATAGCATTAAAACATAATTTCCTTTGATAAGGCTTTAAGCACTCATATGAAAAGTGATACCACTTTGAGTGAGACTGTGTCAGCATTATATTATGTTGTGTTGCTCATAATTCACATTAATCCATTAAGGGTGCCAGGATCATTTATTTTCCTCATGAAGTCATTAAATACCATTATTGATTTCTGTTCAGTTAGATTGTACCTTCATTTTATGATCATTATATACATTAATGCTGTCTTGATTTTATGTGTTTTAAACAATAGATATTATCATATTTATGGTTAGTTTAAAATGAAGTTAATAACAATTATGAAAAATTCTATAATTAGTTCACTGACCCGAAATCATGTTTGCCTATTATTTTAAAAATGATAATGATGTTCATAAATACATAACCACCTCCTTTCAGTATTTTATTTAATAGAGTCACATATTTGTTTTTGTGTTGTTTGTTTTGCAATGCCGGGGACAGAACTTGAGACCTTATGTTTGCCAGGCAGGCGCTTATGCCACTGAGCTATTTCCCTAGCTCCAGTGTTTTATTAAATAGAGCAGATAACTTTTTTCTTGTAAAACTAAAAATTAATAAAATTGGAATGTAGATTCTTTTAAGATTCCCCATGTGCTGCTACTGTTTTTATGACTAATTGCACTTTTTTCTGAAGATTTGCAGATGGGTCTATTACTCTTTAGTTTTCTAATTTCTTATTTTTTGCCATATAAATGAAAACAGAGTGAGTAGAACCATATTATAGGTTCTTTAGTGGGGTTAGGAAGGAAACCGGGGAGAAAGCTGAAAAGCCATCTGTATACGATGTTCTTTTGGAAAAACTGATGACTATCACTACCGTCTAGAAGGTTTTTTATATAGTTCATTGTGTATTAAATTGCTTGTTTATTTGAAAAAAATTAGAAATGGCTTTTCTGTAAGGTCCCTTAAAATTACTTTTTGTCAAAAGAAATAGAAATATTGAGAATTTTGTTATCAAGATTTTTGCCACTTTTTAGGACCAGTACTTTCCTCAATTTAATACATTTTATTTGTGTTTTACTTTAAGGTATCTGCCTTAATAGTACTAGAAACTTTTTGACTTTCATATTTTGGCAATGTTTTAAAATATTTCACTTAACTTACCCTTTGTGATTTGAATAGAAATTGTTGATTTAAACAATAGTGGATGATGTTTATTGGATCGCCCTTCTCATAGGCAGTACTTACTGTTAAAGTCTACCCTCTGGTGCCGTAGGCCCAAGAACTACCAAGTTTATCACAGCAGCGTCTTTGAAGAAGCTCTGTGCTCAGCACTTTTTCAGAAGGCTTCTGGCCTTCCTCGTTGAAGGAAACCTGAGCAAAGCTCTGATGTTAATGAATTATGACAAGCCTCTTGCCTGTCAGGCAGAGGTTCCCGCCTGCCTCCTTTAAGGCAGAAACTTAATGGAAGATGCTCAGATGGACGGGCTCTCTGATGATACCCCTTAAGTGCTCATCCTTTTCTGATGCGAATATTCAGAGAGCCATGAAGTTGCAAGTGGCAGCATTTAATATCGTCTTTCTCATAATGCCTGAATAATTTTCCAGAGAGTGATCGCTGCAGCTGCTGTGAACATGGTTGTTTATTTTTCACCTTGGTCCTGGTGGAATGCTGACCTAGCTAATCTTCAGGACTCACAGGAAAATGGTTTCATATTCATAGCGCTCATCTATTCTTTCAAATAAACACAGAAGTGATCAGCCACTTTAATAATAAGAAATGAGGAAACGGCTTAGTTTCTTTTAAAATTGAAAAACAATGTTTACAGTAACGAAGAATTTATTTGGTGAAAAATGAAGACTATCTTGCATATTTTTAATGGCTGTTTGTGAGAGGAAAGGAGAAAACATAGGCTGTCGTGGTGAGTTATAGAATGTTTTTGAGATTTCCCTCTAGTAGTGCTGCTCATTATGTTAAACAGCCTAGCTTTTAAGCTACTGTAGTTTTCGTTTTATGTGTATTGGCCTTCATTTGCTGAAATGCTTCAAGTTCACAGTACTAAAGTCATTTTGAAAACGGGATGTAATTACAAAGGTAGCTTATGCTTACCAACAGCTTTTTTGGATCAATTTAATTATCATTACTTGTGGATACTGTAAATTGAATATCCCTTCCCTAATTACATTAAACTCAGGGGTTAGCTGCTTAAACATCTAAATGAGAAAAGTTCATCCTTTGCTATAAATAGGAGAATTGTTCTCTTATTTAGACTGACCTTAGAAGCTAAGTATTTTACATGATACTGTCAGGTGCGCTTTATAAAGACAGTCTGTAATGAGATCTGTAATGAGGAACTAAGGTATAATGGGCCTTTTAAAAAGTTAATTTATTCAGCATTTTCCTATTGCATGATGGAATTAAAGTTTGTGTGTCTGTCCAGACCTTTTCTTAAAAAAAAAAAAAAAAAAAAAAAATAGCCAGTCACGTTGTGCTTGGTTTAGCCATGTTCTGCCAGTAGTTTGAAGTGGTTTAATATTACGATGCCAGTTTAGTGGAACCCACCATTAAAGTAGTGAATTAGTCCTGCCCTTTTAAACAAAGCTTATTTATTTAGGGACTAGAATATTACTATGCTTGCCTCCCTTTACTTCCCTTTTACATAACTGATGTACAGAGCTTTAGCCAAGTCACTGAAAAAGAACAGTTTACTGAAAGAAAAGGAAATGACTTTAGACACCTATAAAAAAGACTATTTTTCCCTGTTGTAGAAAATCAGCCTTTAATTAGTCGATGTGTATATCCTGGGTTAGTATTTTGTTGTCTTTCAGCTCAAGTGATTTTGTGCTTTGTAAGAAAATGGAGATTGTTCTAGTGAGAGATTTGATTGATTTCTGCTTGTTATAGTCACTGTAAATTTTAGTGCCATGCACAGCTACTTGCTTGTATTTACTTTGTTTTCTTTCTCCATAGTAACTTCATTAAAAATCTGTCTTATTTATTCACCATAGAAACTTAAGATGTAAGCATGACTGCTTATTTTCTCAGAACAACTCCTGTAGAATTTGCCTTCAGATTTATCGTAAAAACCTGCACGAAAGGACAAATTTAGGCTACATGTGTTAGGATAGTAAACAATTGCTGGGGTGACTGGAAGAAATGTTTGTTGCACACAGTAAATAGCTAAAATCATTACTAGGTAATGACCAATTTTGAAACATGGAGCAATCACATCTTGAATATTTTCTGGATTTTGAGCTGTATAGCTAATGAACTATATTGCAGAACACATGATGGATAACAAGAAAAATATGTAGACTTTGTAAAATTAAGTAATTGACAAATCTTTTGAACTCTGAATTTTCCAAAACAGTTTCAAGTTATACTAAGTTATACTGGGAGCTGTGTACTCATAGCTATTTTGTGTTCAACCATACTAAATACTAAAAATTTACTTTTAGTATACTATGCTAAATAACCGTAAAATTCTATCAAATTTGAATTTAAATATATCTTTTAATACCTTTTTAACCTTTTAAAAAATGCACTGTTTCTCATAACACTTCAGTGGTTGAAGGTATGAAACTGAGTGTTTGTGAAAGCCATAATTTTCCTAATCAATTCAAACAGGCATTGAACTCTGGAATTATATTTCTAATATTAGAGGGCTATTCATAGACAGCCTAACTTTAAAAAAAAAACAAGCAGCAATTTTATTTTTTTTAATGTAAAAACAATCCCAGGTAGACCTTTAAAGATAGACCTCTATAGACATGATAGGAATTTCAAAGAGCCCTGTATAACTCCTCCAAAAAAGAAATCTTGGTAAGTATATAAGATATGTAATTGTTGAATAATGAAAATATGTGTCCTGAGAAGTAGAAAAGAAATAATTTTAAGCCCATGTATGCATCAGTGCATATAATGCTTTTCCTGTTCAAAATCAGTGAGGGTGTATGGGGGTAGTAATGTCATTACCATGAAACACCTCCTACTCATAAAAGTTCAGGCTTTCAGCTCAGGTTTGTGAGGCCAAAATATATCTAAGACATAGCCTTCTTGGAAGGAAGGTGCTGATTCATGTAATGTCTTTCTCTAACATCAAGTAAGGCACCCAAGATATAAGTGTTTTTGATGGTGATGATAATTGACACACATTAAATTTAGCTTAGGAATTAAGGCCTATTAAGAAAACTGCTCCTCATCACTTCTCCTGACTTCTTGAGAATTCTGTACACATTGTGGAATATTTGTGCTCTTCTCCAGGCTCAGTGTTGTGATCTCTTCTGATTAATTATGTTTTACTGTAATGGTACCAAATTGGGCAAAATCTTTTTAAAACTTTTCCCCATTACCTTTTTCAGTGGCTCCCTATGCACTGTTAAATTTTATTGATTTATTTTCTTAGCACTTTTTTAAAAAAGACTTTCTTTTTAATTCTAGATTTTTGCCGAGGATATAGCTCTGTGGCACAATTGCCTGCCTGGCAAGTGCGAGGTCATGAGTTTTATTCCATTTAAAAAAAAAAATCTAGATTTTAATATTGTACACATCGTTAGGCAAGTTTCCTCAATGGGCTAAGTAGTTGTATCTTACCTTAGATTAAGTAATTACTTGAACTTGTGGCTATTTTGTAATATAATTCTGGTAGAGCCCTGAAAGTAAAGGTAGTGTATTTGACTCTGATCACTCACTGTTCATAAATAGTGACAAAACTATGAAATGATTTGACTTGCTAATAACACCAATCCTCTGAAAATAAAGAAAATGCAAGACAGAGATTCTTTAAGCCAGGGTGATCTGAACTATCCCATTAAAATTGGAGTCTACTGAATTCATTCTTAATAGGTGGGATAACCCGAACATACATGTTAGAATAAAGTCTTAGTTGGAGAAGATACTTGAACATTTCATTTTCACAATTAGGCTGTGAAGTATTGATCCTATATTTCAGATGGCACAGCTCGTCTCTCAGGAGTTCCAACAAACAAATGGGTTTTTCAGCACCACAGGATGGTAAACTGTAGGGTATTTAAACCCTGGTCTGTGTTACTTTCAGGGAAAGTAGCTTGCTACCTACCGTCCACTAGCAAGATCCATGGATAAGGCTAGATTAAAGACAGAGAAACACTTAAAAAGGGAAAGCTTTCATCTCCTGTGTCTTTTTTGATTCCTTTCATTAGGTTTGTGTTAGCACAGCCTGTCACTGAATTCTTTTCCCATTATTCTCATTCCTTGCCCCAAGGTCACAACAAATAAGTGGGGTAAAGAAAAAGTGTACTTGCAGTGCAAATTCCTCAAGACAGCTACTTATGCTCTTATTATGAGAAAGTGCTAGAACTCTCATTGCTCACAGCACATAGGAACTCACAGAAACAGACCACTGTGGTAGTGTATGCAGTTTAATAGACTTTACTGACTTACAGAAAATGCTTAAGTGTAACCACTGGCCAGATTCCCAACTATTGAAATACCGTAGTCACTGATCTTCTCTCAAGATTATTTTTTCTTTGAATTTTTATAGATATAATGATGTTTTGTGCATAAACTCTGGGTGGCAAGCATCATCATGAAGTATCTATGTAAAGGAAAACATAGAAAAATATTTAAAAAAGGAAAAAAAAATTTGAAAAATATTTTTAAATCGTGTAGTGTTTAAAATATCTAGCAGGCCAGAATCCAAGAGTGAAAAGGAATTTTTTATGTTTTGGAATTTTTTAAAATAAGTCATTTAAATGACTTCTGGTTTACATAATCATCAAAATACTGTTCCTAAGTGTCAGAAGTTGCTCTGGTCAGTGTCTTCAGCTGCTATAGGAAGTATAGGATCTGGGAGTTAAGTACTTGAGTAGCTATGACCTAATGAGCTTCAGCATCATTTTGGAGTTCATCAGTGAATTATTAAGTAAAAACTGAGAAGGTAGGGAATCGGATTATGTTTCAAAGGCTTTCTTAAGAATATATTTTTCCAGTTCTAGTAAAAGTTAAGGGAAACTTACATGATCATAACTTATTTTAATTATAGTGTAAACTTTGCATCTGTAATATTCATCTAGACTTTACCATACTTGCTTATTCTACCTCCCAATTTCAATTACATCATTGTCTTTACACAACAGACAACAGAACAAAAGAAAATGTGTGTGTGTGTGTATATATGTGTGTGTGTGTGTATATATATATATATATATATATATATGGTCTTAAAATAATTATTGTTAGTCCTACAAATTATTTTTAATTTTTATCATTGTAGCTACATTTAAAATATTTTTTCTTCTTTTTCCTTTCTGGTCCCTGCATTATGGTTTATGCTGATAATGCTAAGCAGGATTTTGGATTAGAAAAAAATGAAACAAGAGGAAAGGAATGATTGCTACCTTAATTTAGACATATGGGCAGGTCTAAGTTAATATAGCAGCCATGTTCAGTCATGTGTTTCACTTACTAATCATCTAAGGCACAAGTCAGTGATATCTAAATTTATTCTGTTCAAAATAACTTCTTGCATTGAAAGAAAGCATTATATTTTTACCACAAACTCTCTATCCAGATACTAACTGTATAAAAGAAAGAGACAAATGAGTTGTTTGCAAATGTGATAGAGGGTGGATATTCTTTGTATATAAAAACCTTTTAAAAATCAATAAATTAAAAAATAGAAAATTAAAAATTTGTAAGAGACATGAACAGTTAAGAACCATGAAATAATGCTTAGCATTATTAATGATCAATAAGATCGAAATAAAACCCCAGTGAAGTATATTTTATCTCTCACATTGGCAAAGATTTTTAAAGGTTGTTAATGTCACTGTCGTACATTTCTCATAGTGTTAACAGATGAACCTTTTTTTTTCAGAACCAGGGATTGAACTCAGGCCCTTGTGCTTGCCAGGGAAGCACTTATTCCACTCAGCCATCTCCCTGGCCCCTAGATGAACCTTTTAAGAATTGTGGTTTAGCAATATGTTTAAAAACTTTAAAGGCTGTGGGGCCGGGGAGATGGCTCAGTAGAATAAGTGCTTCCCTGGCAAGCGCACGGTTCTGAGTTCAATCTCTGGTTCCGCAAAAAAAAAAAAAAAACCTTTAAAGGCTGTATCATTTATTTTAGTAATGTTTACTTGTATTTTTAGGAATTTATTATAAGTAAAAAATGTAAATTTATATGTATGTATATATGTGGAGAAAAATGTCAGCATCTCAGTAGCCATCACAATCTTTGAAGATTTACATATAATCTTCAATAATTATTAAAAGAATATAATATATAAAGTAAAAAATGTTATATATGACCACAGTAGATTTCTTTTTAATATATTTCCAATATTTTAAAGTCAGAAATAGCATATATTAAGTGATAACTATAAACATTTTTGGATGGATAGAGTATGAGAAATTTTTGTTTAGTGTTTGTTTTTAAATTTTTTAGAGTAATGAGTATGTTATTTTTTACATATGTGAAAAGTAAAGAGAAAGATATACAGCAGTGGTCATAGTACAATTTGATCTACTCGCATCACCTCAAAGCAAGTTATATCAAGAAAATGTCTTTCTTACATGGGCTGTTAGAACCAAATACAGGTATCTTTAATTCAGGAGTAATACTATCATCCTGTGTTTATTAGAGTGCTTAGTACAGTCACACTGATGCTCAACATTAAATCAATCAGTTAATGAACAGTAAAAGAATTGGTAGATGAAGAGAGAGAATCCCAAATTTGAAAGGGCTATTGAGATTTAAAAATGAGCTAAAGCTATGTTAAAGGTAAAGATTTTTCATTCATTACTGTATCACATATAATTGCTTTTGCCATTTTTTATTTTTTGCTATTAGTCTTATTGTCTCATATCAGGTACATGAACAGGGTATTTCACTCAAACTTTATAAATAACTAGCAGGTAATATAAATACTAGGGATTTTGCAAGAGTGAATTTTGTCATTTTATAATACCTGTTTTTTCAAAAATTATTTAATGAGAAGGGCTGGGGAGGTGGCTCAGTAGAATAAGTGCTTCCCTGGCAAGCATAGGGGCCTGTGTTCAATCCCAGGTTCCGAAAAAAAAAAAAATTAATGAGAAAGCAAAAATCTAAATAACTTAGGTTCAAAGTAAAAGATAGTAGGAATCAGGGAGATAGATCTTTTGCAAAAGGGAAGGATTAGATGACCTAAAGATGAAGGGTGGAAGAAAGGAGAGGTCAAGGATGGGAATAAAAAGAACCAAGATGCCCTCTCTGTATGTGCCTACTCCCCACAATGAATGTAATCACTATGTACTGCAAATGTGTATACTAATAAATTTTTTAATTAAAAAAGTTAATTTAGCTACAGAGTAAGTTAAATTAAATATTGCCAAAAGATTTATCATGAAAATTTGTAAGGTCTCACTCCACCTACTTCCCTTTGCAGAAACAGTTACTCTTAATACTTTGAACTACTCACTTGGTTATTATATGTTCAATTTTAGGTGTGGTGAAGTCTTCGTCTTTGCAGGTTGAAATTTATTTCTGGAAATATACACATATTATTTGCAGTGAGAAATGCTAGTGTGCCTAGACACTCATAGTGTATTTACACTTTTAGTTGAAAATGAGACTCTGGTACATGTTAATAAGATCACTTTGACATGGCTTATAAGGAGGCTGTAAAGATAACTCTAAAGGAAGAATTTAAAAATGTTTTGATCAATACTGATTGTATAAATTCTTTCCTATAGCTACAGTTCATTTAACTCTCCATCTCACCTCTGACTTCCACTGGTTTCCCCAAGTCCTCAAATCTTCTCATTCCTTTTCTTTAGAGAATATACTGTATATTTTCTTCTTAGGGTGGAACCTGAAGGGGTATGTACATGTGGATAGTGAAATTGTTTACATAGGATTGTAGTGGTTCTGTATTTATACTTTCAGTTTATTCCCCAGTGTTCTCCCAGAGCTCTCTGTTTGTCTTATGTGGAACCTCTCCTCTTTAGCCTCTCCAGGGTGATTAGATTTGAATTTGTATTCTCATTGCCATAGACTCTACCACTCATTTACTCCTTGCCAATTTTTCTGGCCTCTGTTTCTTACGTAGGTTAGGTGCAGTTCTGCCTTGGAATCTTTGCCTCTTGTATTCCTTCTGACCAGAATGTATTTATTACAGTGTACTACCCCAAGAAACAATCCACAAATCTCAAGAACTTTTATTAATTAACAGTGATAAGTTGGCAGTGGTGGTTCTGGAATTGGCTGGGTTCAGCATCACAAATTTCATTTGAAGATCAGGTAAATACATGTAGTTTTCATGGTAGAGAACAAAAACTCTAAAAGGAACATTAAACCTGGAAAGTGCTTTCAAAGGCTCTTAGATATGACGCACCCTGCATAAATTCGTATTCCATAGATCCAAGTATATCAAGTCCTAAGTCAGTATTGCAGGGAAGTTTGATGAGGCTAGGAGGAAAGAAATAATTACTACATTCCTACTATCCACACAACTTGCTCCCTCATTTGCCTTGGCTTATATATTAATATCTTTCCATCCTACTTGAAGTTTTCTCTTTTACTTCCTGGTTTCCTTCCTTGATTGCTTTGTCTCCACAGTATTTCAGACCACCTGATACACTATTTAATTTATACATTGTATTATTAGGATAAATTTCTGTGTCCATTCAAGGTGACACTCAAATTAATGATCACACCCGATTTCCAATTTTCTGTCTTTCCTAATGAGTATATTTGTGAGTCAATTGTTGTTTCTGTCATTGCTATTCACTCAGTGCCAAAATAGTGCCTGACACATGGGAAGTGCTAAAAATTCTAAAGATTCTTTTATTAACCCAGAATTTCTCTATTTCAGGATGATTTCCATTGTTTCAGAGTTTGTTGAAGTGACCTCTGGTTATATTTGCTTCTATACTCTGTGACTTTATGATGTATTTGTTCACTGTTACTTAAAAGACCGAAAGAGAAAAAGGAGATGAACACCTTTTTTGAACTTGGCTATTTTAAAAATAGAAATTCAACTTCTTAAATATTTGCTAATAAGAATTCTTGACTTATTGCATTGAATTTCCTGAAAACTAACTACTCAATATAGAGTTGACTGGGATTTTTTAAAGAGTAGAAATAGATTCAGATTCTCTGTAAATGTTAGAGTAAATAAATTACTTAGTATAGAAACTATTATGTGTTTTGGTTGGTGATGTTACCCTTTGTGAATAGGTGATAATTACATATATTTTATTTAAAAATAGTGTAACAGTCAACCTGCTTGAAAGTGAGTCAGTTCTTCTGCAATTGTGAATGTAGGAATCTATGCTGGATCAAAAGCATTTCCTATGCTAAATACATACGACGTTTATAATTGGTAGTTGAGGAATCTGCTTGCTACTTTTGGCATGGGTTCTGATCTTTTAAATGCAAAAAGCAACTCCATTCCTTGAAGCTATAACCAGCCTGCTCTGTCAGTAGCAATTGTTTCCCATCAGTTACTCATCATTCCTGTGGGCTCTGTTTCAGTAAAATGTCCATGTATTGCATTTTGCCTTTACTGCTTGTGACCTCTCCAACGCAGGTCTTTGTAGCAGGTACTTGGATATTATGTTATATATTCTTTTACAACTTAGCTGGAGTATTGCAAGGGTGATCTTATTCCTGTTACTTGTATAAGATGCTGATGAAATTTTTTTTTAATATTTTATATAATAATACTTAAGTTTTGGCATATCTGTAGGGAGTCATAAATATGTCAAGATCATCAGTACTGAACAAAATGTTTTGAAATTCCTCTTATAGAATTACCTTTGGAACTATCTTATACACCATGTGAAAATGATCTTACTATTATGTACCAGATTATTATTTTATATTAGACATTGTTAACACAGTATAAATGCCTGAACACGCTAACATTTTCATTGAAAATATGTGTATATTTCCAGAAATATCTTTCATTCTGCAAAGATGAAGATCTACATCACAACTAAAATTATATGACACAGATCTCAAAAATGCTGGATTGGGGGCTGGGGAGATGGCTCAGTGGAATAAGCGTTTCCCTGGCAAGTGCAAGAGTCTGAGTTCAATCCCCGGTTCCAGAAAAAAAAAAAAAAATGCTGGATAATGTTCCAAAGGACTTATTTTGAAATCAATAAAAACTTATTTAAGTGTTTAAATTATTATACTAGGGCTGGGGAGATGGCTTAGTGGCATAAGTGCCTGCCTGGCAAGTGTAACGTTCTGAGTTTAACCCCAGTACTGGGGGATGGGGTGATATGTATATAATTTATATATATAAAACATATATATATATATATATATAAATTATCATTAAAGAGAACTCTGCTTTATTGCTATACTTGTTAATACTTCTTTTATTTTTATGCCCCAGTCTTTTTTATCCTCACATCATTCAAGATGACTGTACAAATCATCCCTCTGATGGCATTATCATCATATACTTACTTGAAACACACCTTACGTAACAAAGTAAAAGGAGACAAGTTCCAGTTTCTTCTCATTAAACCAAAGTATTACTTATCTCTAAAGCAAAGAGGACATTGAATGTGATAACTTAAAAGGTGGAGCCTCATATAGTAAAATCCCAGAGTGTTGTGAAAGGGATCTCAGACAATTGCTGAAGATAATTAATCTTTAATGCAACAGCTCTGATTTGGAAGGGGACAGAAATTTTTGAGAGCTGGTGAAGAGTCCAGGAAAAATTCTCGCTGTGTATTAGGTCAGTCCATTTTACCCTATGCACATGACCCTGAAATTCTGTTGATAATTAATACAATCTTTCAGGGTTTTAAGATGCCTAATACTTCTGAAATGTTTCCAGTATTTGGCAACAATATGGTATAGTTGAAAGTGCATGTTTGAGTGTCAGAAAACCTGAAATTAAAAGTTGTCTTCACATTCGGCTGAACTTCCCTATCTGTAAAATGGATGTAGAACATCTAAATAACAGAGTTAAATAGTAAGTAGAATCAATGTTTGTAAAGACTGAAGCACTGATCCAGCACACAGGGAACACTTAAAATATTACATTATTTTTCTTTGTCTTCAAGATTTATCGGGAGTTGTATATCTGTGTGTTAGGATTTACACGTATCTGTCTAACCTGCTATGTCAAAAAGAAAAATACTTGGGACTTGTGATATAGCCCGGTGAAAGATTACTGCCTAACTTATGAGGTACTGGGTTCAATCCTCAGTACCACTAATTTAAAAAAAAAAAAAAAAAGAAAATAAGTAAGAAAAAGAATCAAAAGCCAAGTGACTGATCTCAAGTATTTTATCTGCGATACAACATAAGTACATGTTCCCAAAGTGTACTTATAAAGTAAGTTTTATCAAATGAGTAAGTAGAGACTGTATATAAAAGTTTGAAGTACAAGAATGATCAGCTTTGCAGCAATGTGAAAGAAATGAGTTTGAATCTTATTTCCAAACTTTTCATGGAAGAACTAACTCAAGACATTGTTTTGAACTTCCCAAACCATGGTTAATAGTTCCTAATGGATTAGTTGGGTGGTTTTTCCTACGATAAAGACCATTAGCCTTTATTGCCCTAAAAGTGGTAAATATATGTTTTTTGAAGCTTTCTGCATTTTCTTCATAGACAGTATTATGGAACAGGAACATCTCCCTATCTGCCATATTCATGATCCATAAAGCCTCTTTTGAAGTCAGGTTGCATATTGCCAAAAGTAGAGCTGTAAAGTAGGTCACACTCCTAAGAGAGACACTGAGATCAACATCTGAAATTGAAAAGCTATTCTCCATTCGTATTAAGTTTTTAGGTTATCACTAAGAAAAAAAGCACACTAAAATTAGATGAAATGAAGGAAGCCTGGGTTATTCAAAATATAAAGACTGTAGAATGAAGGCTAATTTTTTTCTTTTGTCATTTTCTTTCATCAGTATATAAAAATTGAAGTTGGTCTAAATAACATTGGGACTTATGATCTCTGAGAATTGATCAGTTTCACTGTTCTGTTTTGCATCTACTACTTGTGCCCTTGAGCCTTTTGTTTCCATAACTTTGTGTCTTCAAAAATCAGTTAGAGTGAACTTATATGTTTCACAACACAATCAACCCCATGGTTTGATTTTTCAGGGTTCATTTTTTCATAGGCAATTGCATTAGCTTGTTCTATAAGTCAGTATGTAAGCATTGAGATTTCTTAATTTGGTTTTGTCAAGGAAGCTGCTAAAGCATGAAATTCAAAGAAAATATTTTTCTATACAGTGGAAAGTATTGTAAGTTACTAGTATTTACTTTTTAATGGAAGTAGTTTTGGAAACAGAAGTTAATAGATTTTCAAATTCAGGGGCAGGGGACAATGTTTGCAAAAGATTTTAATCAGATGTTTGGCGAACTTCCAACTTTTAAAACATAGGGCTTCCAGAAATGTAGAGTTTTCTTTTTAAATCTCGTTTGATTAATTATGGCAAAGAAAAATAGATCTTGGAATAAATTGATGATATTTGAAAGGCTTCTTTTTATTGTCTTAATGATAAATATTTTGTAAAGTAGGGTCTTTATATTCTGGTTAAACATATTCGGGAGGAAATATTTTCATTTGGAAATATCAAAATAATATACAACTTCCATTAAAATTACATAGTGATTTACATTTCAGTTGGCAATTAATTAAACATCAATAACATGATAATTATAGATTACTTATAGCTACCTGAATTAATTTGTTTCCAAAAACTATTGAAAGAACAACCATTTTGCAGTAATTATGACTGTATTATTTGAACTTCATGTAATTCATCAAATATTTTTATTTATAGCTTTACAGTATAATTTATTTTGAGATATCTCAAAATTTAATAATAAATGCTATAATGGATCCTTTTTTCCAGTATGTTGTATATTAGTTTATTCTGATATACTATATGTTGATATATATAAATTAGCTGTCAAATTTTGTGTAGTTGAATAAGAAATGATATAATGGGGTACTTCTCTTTGAATCAAATTGACAGCCTAACATAGACTTTCAATTAAGCTTTCCAGCTTCCCACCTGTGTTCTTGTATTGGTTTCTTAGGTAGGAACATTTTCTCTGCATGGACAGAAACAGTTGATAAACTCAACTCCAACAGAGAAATAAATTACATTCTAGGTATAATAAGACATCAACATCTAGTAAATTTTCTTTTGCTTGTTAAAATGTGGCATTATGAAGTAAGAGTCAATAATTATTTATTGTTAATTCCCTAATGTTGGCTTATGATGCACACATAAGTTGCAATGTGACTAAATTGACTAGAATTATAAGTTATTTAACATATTCACTCTAATGCACATGGATGAGAATAACTGTGATAATGTACCAAGGAACCCTTTGTGCCTTAGTGTGCACGCTGGTATCTATTCTGCAGCCTAGTATAAATGTGTCTCTCCCTGAATTTAATGAAAATTACCTTTGCTCACAATGAGTCTGAGAGATTCAGAAGGTCCGTATCCTCAGACGTATTTAACTCTGTTTCATTACTACCAGTTTTTTTTTTGTTACTAATTTCTAGGTATATATTCTTGTGGGAGTTCCAAGATATTTTCAAAGCTGTATTGCCTTGCTTAACAAAAATAGTACAAGTAGTACTCTATAATGCTTGCTTTGCTTCATTGAAATATTTCTGTGTTTTACTTTCTCACACATTTATTTGAGGCTGGTGTGTTACTATGCAAACCATACTTGTAAGTAATAATTTCCCAGATATTTTGAAGAAAATATTATATAAAGTTTTATTTTTCTGCATAATTCATTTCAGTAATTATTGTTAAAAAGAACTAAATATCTCTCTGGAATAGATGTCATGCCCGAGAATAAAAAGGATAGAATTAAATCAATAAGAGAATAAAAACAAATACTTAGGAAAACTATGAGTATATTGTTTCTACCTCAGTTATAATTTTTGTTCCTGAGTCAGAAGATAGAAATATTTGAAATAAAAATACATAGCTAGAGATAATCATTATCTTTACCAAACCTGTAAAATTTTCTTTAATACGTTCCTCCTCATCATCCTTTAATCTCTAGTTTATTGCCACCACTGTAGTCTAGTCCCTCCAATTGGGTTTTGTTTTGGCTAATGAAAAGTTTAGATTAATCTGAATTTACACTGCTGTATCCATCTCTCTATATAGAAAATTACAAAGATACCCTTTTTTTCTTCTTCATCAATACCAAATCTCCCTGGCCCCTGAGAACAGCTGTGTAGTGGCACACCAAAAATGGTAAGACTTCTTTCTAGCTTTGCTCAAAATGTTAGAATCCTAACTATTCTTTATCAAGGCTATTTCTAGTGATTGTGTGTGCAGCAAGGAAACATGAGGAGTAAGGTATTTGCCAAAATTATGCTTGTTACCACTTAGCATAATTTATTAAAGTCCCCAACCAGCTGCAGTGGTCCTCAGCTGTAATGAGTCCATTGTAAGAAAAGCATCTGTTTGGGCCCGTGGAACTTGTGAGCCAAGGAACCAATGTCCATCCTGTTTCTTGAGCTACTTAAAGTGCCGTTGAGTTTTGCCTCTGACCCAAGGATCTGATGTGTTCTGTCAGCCTTCATGACTACAATGAAATAACTTAACAGGCTGTAATTAGGATAAAATCAAATCCTAGACCATAAAATCCTTTATGAGAACATAGGAACTATTCCATAAATAAATATAAATAAATTTGTTTTGAGCCATTTAAATCAGCCTGCTATGCATATTACTGTCCAGAATATTCCACACATATAATTAGGTCTAAAGTGTTCACTTGTTATGCTTTACAGAGATTAGTTTATTCACAGCATCATGGCAACACTATAGTAACATTAATTTCCTCAAATTATATTGAGAATACTTAAGGTATTAAAACTGGTTGTACTCTTGCTTCAACTGAAAAAAAATGAATAGAGAATACACTTAACTTCTGCTTTCTTTTTGGGAGGCTTCTGAAGAGAACTTCCATGTAGAATTCAATGTGTTATTTATTTAACCTACCTCAATCTCCTGTCTCCTTCATTGTTTTTCTAAACCTAAATTTTACTAAAAATTTCAGAATATAGTGCCACTAAATGTGGGGAAAAGCACTAGTAGGTCTTTAATTTTTTCTTAAAGCCTCTAGCTCTACATGATAGAAGAAATTATGTAAATAAAAATAAATGACATGACTTCTGAAGGACTAGGTAGAAAAAATTAGATTTATTAATCAGCTAGTAATTGCAAAATCCTCCAGAAATCTAGGAGTTGAATAGTATTAGAGAATTAAGATGAAACTTATGTACATTTAGGAAGCCCCAGTTCATATTTTAAGTGACAAAAGATTTGTATTGATGGATCAGCCATCAATACAAAAGATACTTGAACATTAACTCTCTGTTTTTTTGTAACAGTCACAGTCACAGTAAAAGAAGATTTAGACAAGACTGGTTCGTGTTTACCAATAACTATCCTATCTTTGTGGGCAGGTCTGTATTCTCCAGCCTGACTCTATCCTCTTACATATAAGTATAGACATCAGGCTAGTAGACTATGAACAGAAGTGATATATCAGACCCAAACTGTGGCCAGGGTTTAATACCCAGTAAAAAAGATAAAGGGAAGGAGGAAGAACATTATATTTTATAGTCTTACTAATGTTGAAAAACCAAGAAAAAGTATTTCAAGGAAGAAATACTCAGTAGTGACAAACCCCAGCGATCCAGAGTGGCATCAGGAATGATGAGCCTGGACCTCATTTAAGATGGCAGCGGGGGCTTTTAGTTGTATTCTGAGATGAATAGGTTACAGTGAGTATCAAAAATGAATGGAAAGCAAGAGAAATAGACGTGAATGACAGTAACTAAGAGGGCAATGGCTAAGCGGGACAAGGGAGTGAAATCTTTGGAACAGACTGGTTTGTCAGAGATCTACGTTACAGAAAAAAAATGTTTGCTGATTCTTTTTTGAAAAAGAATTTAGAAAACTTAGAGAAAATACTAGGCAAGAGTGACTAGCAGTTAGAAAACTCATGAGAACAATTAAAAAAAGATTGCAAGTATTTCAAATATGTAATTTAGCAACAGACAACTTAGAAACTAATAGCAAGAATCATGTAACTGTTGCCCTAGATTAAGAAATATGGTTGAATTAGTGTAGTGTGAAATTGTGTGTAGGTATTGTATGTATTCATATTAATATGGTTAGCTACACATATAGGTGTAAAGATACATATATACTTTTAAAATAAGTATATAAAATTCCTTTGATGAAGAATCGTACTTTTGGATGATTTGGAATGAATCACCTAAGAGAAACAACAAATACTAATCCAAGTAACTTAAAATTATGTAGGTTTGTGGGTTTTAGCTAGGAGAAATAGAACAAATTACGACTACAAATTACTTAAAATTACATACTTTTGTGAGCTTCTGATGTGAGGTAAAGTCTCATCTAGTTCTGGTTTAAAATTCTAAGCATAACTTGCCATATAAGTTTCTCCACATTTTAAGCAAAAAATTGGTCATTTCACACAAAGCTCTAAGAAGCAAAACTTGTACCTTGCAGTAATCTTGAGTTCAAAGACTTCATGTAGTTACATGAGAGCAAAAAGTTTGTCATTGTCTTAAGGGGAAAAGCACAGTACTATGGAAGTCTAACATGCTACTCACTTCACCACAAATATAGTGTAGTGTTAGAGTGTTCATCTGCAGCGATGTTAGAATAGAGTCTGGGATTCCCTTCCAAGCTTGTCCAGATTTATAGCAGTCAGTTCCTTGCAGTTACAGGACTGAGCCCCTCATTTTTTCCAAAAAAACTAACTGAAGAGTATCTTTTCCTACTTCTTATCTCTTCTTCTTTTCTTAAGAGCTCTCCTTATTAGGTCAGACCCACATAGGACAATTGTCCTCTAGACTAATGCATAATCAACTGATTAGGGTCTTAGTTACACATATAAAAACATATTATTATATAATGTAAGATAATCATAAGGTAGTTCATCATACTTATAGGTCACACTAAACTCGCAGGTTGTATACAGAATATGTATATCAGGGTGTAGGTATGTTAGGGGTCATCTTGGAACTTAGCTTAATTCTGCCCATCTTTTAGGATATGCACTATTATATCTAGTGTCTTCATAATTTGTTTCCAGAGTATATCTGTTAAGGGTTTTGTTTAGATGGCCCCTCCAAAGCCTCATGCACTTTTAAAAAAAATGTATTTAAGACAGGGTCTACAGGGTCTCACTATGTAGATCGGACTCATAATGATTCTCCTGTTTTCAGCCTCCCAAGTGCTGTGATTACAGGTTTGCACCACCACGCGCAGTCTCAATCACCATTTCAGTGCGCCCCAGGGTTGGGATCGGCACAGCAGACTGGTGATGGAACTCCTTGTCCCTGTGTCTGCCTAAGCAGGTGCTTTAATCCACTGAGCTATCTGGCTGGCCCCCTCGTGCACGTTTAAAGGCTTTTGCAGAAATAGCTAAATTTAGAGTTTCTGAATGATTCATGGTTCAGTGCTAGGATTAAGGGTGCTACATTAAGTGTGGGTGATTGCTGGGTCATTCCACTGATTGGATTGGCACCACCCTAATCTCAGTAGACTGGATACAATACAAGGTGCAAAAAGAGGCTTGTGTTTCTCCTCTCTCTGTTGTTGCTTTTGCTGCTGTGAACTGTTGCCCCTCTGTCATTTGCCACCCTTTTGGAGCCAGCTGATTATGGACTGAAACCTCCACAAACTTTTAATTAAATAAACTGTACCTTCTTTAACTTTGAGTGTCAGGTGTTTGTCTCATCAACCAGAGATGGTACTTCATTCAAGTAAGATTTCCAAAGACTTTTGTTACCATAAGATACAAGGAACATAAGATTTTCTCCTCTACTACCATTCCTCTCTTTATTTTAGACTTAAGTCCTATGTGTTGAACTGGGAACTTCCAAGTCTTCTGAATTCAATGGACAAGAAAAAGAAAAGGAGTTGAGAGAGAAGTTCAAAGAAAATCAGTTATTGGTAGAGTAAAGATCTTGTTATATCCAGCAGAGGCAGATCATTAGCCTGCACATATAGGTGATTTCTTATATTTGTTTCCATGTGAATTAATATGTGCTTTTGGTCAAGAGTTGTAAACCTGTTTGTTCCATGTACATTGATAGGACTTTAAATTTTCAGTGAACTGTGGATATCTGTAGCACACTGAAATGATTAAAGACAACTAATTAGGAACATGAATTAAGTATGCAAGCTGACTAAATTTTAATCGCCTACAGCTGGATTATATTGTCTACATAATGTTTATTATGTTAGGATAGACTTTCTTACTTTCAAACAAAATAAAATAGATACTACAGAAAAGAGGACAAAATTTGTCTTAGATTCCAGTGTTACCTGAAACTCTGAGATGTCCAATAATCATAACACTTTGGAAGACTTTTCCCAGTTTTAAATTATGACTCAGAATGACACCTTGTTTTCAACCTGGTGATATCTTGTCCTACCTAACCCTGTACGTAGGCCATTATGAACCCTAGAAAATGTAATATAATAGATTTTTTAAGTGCTAAGAATAAAAGATAATTGGTTATTCACTAGTAGAAAAGTAATATAGTGACAAAGAATACAATTAAAAGACTAAACAAGAATTCCAAACTTACAAAAAATCAACTGTAAATACCATTTGTTTTATAACTGGACAGTACTAGAAATTTTACTGTTTCTCACTAAAGTTTTATGACAAACCTAGGACCCATTAATTTTTTTCTTTTTTCTTTTTCTTTTCTTTTTTCTTTTCTTTTCTTTTTTTTTTTTTTCAGAACCGGGGATTGAACTCAGGTCCTTGCACTTGCCCGGGAAGCACTTATTCTACTGAACTATCTCCCTGGCCCTCATTAAAAGTTTGAAAACCTACTCAAGTTTCTTCTCAGTCCATTCTTTGTCCTGCCTAGCATAATTTCCATTTGGCAACTGAGTTCTTTCTATCATAACATAAGTACAGAAGAGATAGCACCTGCCTGGCAAGCATAAGGTACTTTTTGACCCCTGTACAAAACATAATAATAGTAAATAAATTTAATATAATCATTCCCAAAAACTCTTTATAAGATAAATAGAATAAAGCATAGCATTGTATTATAGGAGTTTTTAAGCAGCGAAGTTATTAAACAGAACTTGACATACATTTTAATCTTGTTTTGACATTCTGTACATTGTCTTTTTTTTCTTTAAAAAGTCATTTTAATCACTAGTTTTATTTAGCTGAAAAAGCTTGTATTTTAGAATTTCTAAGTAGTCACTAATGTTGATTGGATTGATTATGAATTCTTTCTAGACTATATTCAAGAAATATTGTTGGTCAGGGGATGCCAGACATAGTTCTGGCTGTTAATGCTGGTAGGTACTATGAGGTGGGTAAGTAGTTGAGCAGATATCTACTTTAAAGATAATTCTTTTGAAGTTATTTTTATAGAAAAGTACTTAAAGTCATACAGACTACAACTGCCTGTGTTTTGACCACATGATCTGGTGCGTAAAAATCCTAAAGAATCTCTTTTTTAATCTCTACAGATACCAAAGAATTGTGCAAGGTCACAAAAACAAGACTATCATTCAAAAATCAATTACATTTCTATACTCCAGCAATGAACAATTTGAAAACAAACTTAAGGACATGGTCAGTCAATAGTAAATCTTGTCTATAGATAGCAAATTTATTTGCACTACAGGCAAATATAATTTTTGATGTGTATAGGCTAATACTATAGATGTGTATTTAGAATTTTTACCCTCACATCAAAATCTTCCATGTGCTTTTGTTTCAAAATATATAACTAATTCATTTCTAAATTGACCTGAGAGCAGCTTGTTTGTATACTAGTTTTTGTTTCAAAAAATGTGAGAAAGGTTTGCATTAAATTATTTAAGTGTATGAGCCACCATGCCAGTTTCTGTTGCTGGATATTGCACAACAGATGTTGGCATTTCAAAATAAACACAAACTTTCCACAGAAGTGAATTTCTTTATTTATCAAATTTGGTCAACTTAATACAGGCTTATGTCTTCTAAGGAGTATATGATTTATTATATTTATAACAAAATGCTTTAGAAGGAAAATAATTATAGTACATGAAATTCATACATCAGCTCTTTCTTGCTCTCATGGGCCATAGTTCTAATTATTTTTTCTAATGGTAATTGATAACCAGGTGAATTCCCTTGCTACCGAAGCTTTATAGAATATTTCTTCTCTTACCTTTCTTGGGAATAATAGGAAAATTTCTTAAGTTCAAATCTATGTCAGAATGATGTGCGCATTCTGTATATAGTAACGTACAGATGCATGTTAAAAGTGGCTTTCATTTTGTATTTCAGATTTACATCAGAAAGGTAATGACAATTCATTAGCACTTGAAGTGTCTAAAATTTAGGAAATATAATCCATAATTTAAGGTTAAATAGGTCATTATCAGTTATGAAAGAAAATGTCACATAGTCTGTAGAATGTTTCATGTATTTCAAAGTGGCATCTGTTCAGAGAAACACAACTCACCGTTCTTCAGGGAAGTGACATCATGATAGAAAGAGCTAT
>NW_004524690.1:3402895-3404264 GCF_000260255.1 Octodon degus
TGTAATTCTGCTCAAGATTCACTGTTCCTCCTTTTTACTTTCACTCTGTCAGTCAAGTAATTATTTCTGCTCTATCTTCATTGTAACCAGTTATAACCTTTATAGAACAAATATAATATCTTTGCATGCAATGTCCTAAAAGGGGACAACCTTGCCTTAAATAATTACCATGTCATAATGGAAAACAACAACGTAACCTACCATTTCTTCACTAAAGTATGAAAGCCCATGTGAACAAAAACATATCTTAGCCAATTTGAAATCATTGCTGTTGATATAGATTCTAATGTGTTTACAAAGGTTTTTGTTTCTGGACATAACAGAGCATACTTAATTTGGAATGGAGAGGATTTCAGCCATCCTTTTTACTTTTCTACTTTGCAGTTACTGCAAGATAAATTGGATAATTGAAGAGAATAGAAAAAATATGTTTTATTTTATAATTTTTTGTAAGTTTTATTAGACTTTTACTTTCCTCATACATATCATCACATACTTACTATAAGGAAACGTAGCCAATTGAAAGTGAATAATCTGACATAGTCAAAAGGAATTGGAAAACCCAGAAATAAAACTGATCATACATTTGTTGTAATATAATTTCTTCTCATTGCCTCTGATAGCTATCACTTTTCAGTAATACGAATGAAGTTGTCATCTTTTTATGTTTAGTTACCTGTCTGTTAAGAGGCATTCATTACTTAGGTTTATTTGGACATGAAGAAGATGGACACGCCTACAATAGGAAAGCAAAAACTCGAATCATACTATTTATTGTTGTGGAAATATTTGAATATTTTTGTTCAGTGGTGGTACATCAAAATCTTGTATTGAAAACCAGAATACCATCTATTAGTTCATTCAGAATAATGGTTCAATAAACCTTTTCAAAAACCAAATCTGTATTTGTAAATCTAGACTTTGATTTATAACTGTTTTATTTTAAAGAGAATTAAAAGAATAATAAAAAAAAATAGAAACAATACAGAATTTGAAAAAGTTGGGAGGAATTCAACAATAGTTGTATTGTGTATTGTTTTCTTCAAAGTAGTTGTTCAGATTATCAGATATTAGCATGTAAAATTGGTCCAAAAAATTAAGCATTAACTGTCCCATTCAGTCAACCAATAGAAATTAGTAATACAATTATCTTAGCTATTATATATATTTTTCTCTTTTTTCTTTCTTTTCTCATTTCCCTCATCCCAGTTGTTCTTTCCTTTTGAGCAGTTTCTAATGGACCATAGTGAGTGAAATTGGAAATTTTTACAAAAGGAATTACAAAACCTCCATAAACACATGGAAATTAAATAACATCGTCCTGAACAACCAAATGGGTCACAGATAAAATTAAAGAAGAAATTAAACA
>NW_004524690.1:3405869-3418573 GCF_000260255.1 Octodon degus
AAATCAATCTTAAAAATTTATCCAGATTTAAAAATTTATAGTCACCATTTAAAATACCATTCTCTGTCACACAGTGGTTTCTCCAGTCTCTCACCCTAGGATTGTTTCAGTAAAGGAAATTATAGACATAAAGTCTTAAATGAAATCACGAAGTTCTGGTAAAGAATAAAGTTTTCTTCTTAATTATTATGGGGAGATTATTATTTATTTATCAGTAAAGACCTTAGTCAAGAAGCTAAGGGAACATGGGATCCCATTTATTCATATCAGAATGTTTCTTCTATTATAAGGATTTATTATAATAAATAATCAACCAATTTTAACTATGTGATTAATTTTACATTGTGAATATGAAAGTCCAATATTGCTAGTTACCTGTTACTCTTTTAAGTACTTATTTATTACCTCATTATGCTCCTTCACAATGTTTATTTTCAGTAATAGTTGTTTATATTGTATGCCTACAACTAAAATTAATGTTAGCTTCTGAATTTAGTATTCTCTTCCTGTAATTATGAATAAATTTTAGCTTCTAGTACTTTTAGATAGCAGGGAAAGATGTATGATACACTGTTAAGAAGAATGAGGCAAACATGGGAAAGTGGGGCTTTCTGTATGTCACACTTTTTCAGCAGGATACCTCTCCAACATACTATTTTTAGGAACACTATAGATTTGTTGAGCTGTGTCTTTTCAGCTTTATATTAATGTATTTTCAAAATACACTTTTTCCAGAAATGTAGTTAGAAAGATACATAAAATAGACTGCATAAATTAAAATTAGAAGCAATTAAATATTGTAGTGGTCTATATTGCTTAGTTTCTGCAGGATTCTACAGAGTTAACACTGTCCACACATTTAGAATGCTAGAAGTGTGTCTGTTGTGGGAGATGGGCTGATGTGAGTGTTGTAGGCTGTTTAGCCTCATATCTGACCACAACCTATTAGAAGCCAGCAGCGCTCCTCCAGTTTTGACAACCAAAAATGTCTCCAGATGTTTTCAGATGTTCCTTGGGCATGGGTAGCAAGAGATGTCCAAAATTGCTCCCAGTTGAGAAGTACTAATGTGTAGTGCGAAGTTTCCAGTGAGGAGTACTTTGCTAGAGGTAGCAAGGCGAGTCCATTACAGAGGCAGAAATGACGGGACTTTGCTCATGGGTTCCCTGTACAGGCTGAGAGAAAGGAACAAATCAAAAAGAATCTCAGATTTTTCTTTGCACACTCAGAGAATATTGATAATATTTACTGATATGAGAAGACTGAGGGATGCAGGGATGGGGGAGGTGAAAGTCAGAGAAATTTGATGATTTGACCATAACATAATTTAGGTTCAAGAGAGATGTTGAACGAACAGGTGGACTTGAGTTTTGATCAAAGGAGAAGCTTTAAAAGAGGTCAGACTAGATGAGAACATCTGCACAGTCAGTAATGGTGGGGAGAGAGGTGCTCTGAAGCCAGGTTCCAGGAGTGGTTAGAAGAGAACGGGCATGCCAGGGGACTCAGCGGCACAGCGCCTGCCTGGCAGGTGTGAGGTCCTGAGTTCAGTTCACAATACCAATAAAAAGAAGAGAATGGACGGGTGAAGCAGGTGAGGTAAGAAATCCAGGAGACTGGCATTGTGGAAACCAAGAGAGGAAAGAATGTAAAGGTGGGATATTCACTTGTGTTAAATCCTTCTAAGACATCTGGTAAAGAATAGTAGCCAATTTTTTTTTTAATAAATACGTTTAGCTCTTATTTATAGCTAAATAAAATACCAGTAATAAAGGCATATATTAGGCTCTGCAAAGAAGATAAAGTGCTAAAAGTTGGAAATCTAAAAGACTGATCTCAGGGGCCGGTGCGATAGCTCAGTGACAGAAGTGCCCGCCTGGCAAGCATAAGGTCTTGGGTTTGATCTCCAGCACACACACATCTGCCAACAAAAGATCTATCCCAGCAGTGGAGAATGTATAGCTTGCATGCTGCAGCAGGCTCACCATCACTGACTTGCCTAAGTGTGCTACAAATCTTGGCTGTCTACATTCTAAAAGTCTATACAAAAAGCAACGATAGGGCCAACCAGATAGCTCAACAGACTAAAGCATCTGCTTAGGCAGAGCACAGCGGCTGGGGTTTGATCTCTGGGGTATTTTGCCAGCCCTACCCCTGGGACACGCTGAGACACAATTGAGACTGGTTTTGGTGGTGTGTACCTGTAATCCCAGTGTTGGGAGGCTGAAAACAGGAGACTCACTAGGAGTCTGATCTCCTAGTGATCAGACTCCTAGTCTGATCAAGGACTGTGTAGACCCTGTGCCATATATATTCTCATTTAAAGATTCATGGTGATCATAAAAACACACAATGTCAGAGGTTTGAGAATACACTCAGGTTAGATGATCTACCATGAAGCCTCATAGGACTGTATACATAGTTGTACAAAAAAGGGTTATTAAAAAAGGGGGGTTATTGAAGTTAGAAGATCCAAAGCAAAACCATCAAAGGAAAAATAGACACTTGAAGTACAGCCCAAAGAACAGGCATAAGTTTTCAAGAGTCCTCTCCTAGTAGAGTCACGTAGGATACACTGTAATCTCTATTGCAGTAAGTTTCAACAACACATGTGGAAGATTGCCTGCCAGGGAAGCTCTTTATAGACTCAGTGTCCAGAGTTCTACTGGAGGCATGTCATTTGGGCGTCCTCTCCTTAACACATACCAAAATTCCAGACTCCAAGATGGCAAGCAGGTTCAGCATAAACCACACTGTTCATATAAACAGATTAAACACATTGAGCCCCATGCTTATTAGTCTTGTAAATGGTGGAAACTCTTCTGAAATCCACCTTCCCAGCCACCTGCCAGGGGCCAAACTCACAAGAAAGCCTTTGAAAGCTGTTTCAGGCCTGCGATATTAACTCCTATTTTGTACTCAGGCCCAAGCCCAGGAAAAATATAAGTTCATTAGCACTAAGTGAGAATTTCTCTGGAATGGGCATCAGGCTAATACACTACAGTATTTCTAACATATTATAGATCATCTGGAGAGCTAGCAAACTAAAAACTTTGTCTTCAAGTATTGGAAGGTGGTGTAGTGTACAATAAAATAATCATAGACAATAGTACTTGACAACCATGATTGCTAATTGTGGCTCAGCTCTGTACTTGCATTTGGCAATAAAATCCACCATATGAAGATTTAATTATGCATATATGCATCATACACATCTGCTGGAATGGTGACTACCACATAATAAACACTCAAAGATAGTGTCAGCGTTGATACTGATGTTAATAATTGTGGTAATAGTTGTTTTATTATTATCTTTCTCTAGTTAGATATGCCATTACTTTTCATGAATTAATCGACTCTAATATCTACCCTACAATATTTTCAGCTAAATGGCTTTCAGTTTTTCAATTAAAATTTCACTTGAACAGTATCAGAGGCATTTTAATAAAAAAAATTTTACTGAGCTTGATTAGTTGATGAGAAGTAAATTGCTCATTTTTGATTACCACATTAACTCTTTCTGGCCATTGGGGTGCCATTTAGTAAATTACCTCTTTTAGTACAGTACTCAAAATGTTACCCACGTGGCCAGAAAGAGTTAATAATACACCAGCAGGATGAGCAGTTTTCTACCTTCTCAGTACACAGATCAATCTCATTATATTAAATGTTTTCCTTATAATTGTCATTTTCTTTTAAAAATGAAATATTAAATAGTTATTTATTTCTAATATAACTTATAAGCTTAATGAAAGATATGCTGAATTCATCACAAGCCTTTTAAGGGGATTTATGGTGTTATTGCTCACTATATAGTACAGTGGATATAGTGATGGGATAATAAATGCATCTCATGCAATGCACATGAAGAGCATTAGTTTTTGAGAGCACAAGTGATTGTCTGATTATGATCTTCATATGAATATGAAGGAGTCAAATCATTATGTCTGCCTAAGTGCTTGTGCACTAAAGAGAATTGTTTCATGGTATTGTAGCAGGTAAACTTTCATGTGAGCAAGAATCCTTCCCTTTTATAGTCTACACATTATCAATCTTCCTGTGGGTATGCTTTTAGTACTATTTCTAATACAGCTTTTAATTATTCAAGAGTGACCCTTACTTCTTATGAATAGGGATGTGCCCTATTCATAAATTCTTAAAATTACATCTCTAGTTCAAATATTTTTACAGCTAGCCTAGGAAAATCATTACCCTCACTTGGGAAGAATACTTGGATTCCTTAAGCACTAGTTTTTGCATCATAAAAAGTTGCCTTTCATTGAGATGTTGTGGCCTGGTAATCTGTGAGCCACTTTAAGTGTGTACTCTGCTGTCACTATACTGTTATGTATAACATTACGTTAAGTGCTTTGAATGATAGAAAAGTAATATTTAACTGGCTCCAGCAGTCAGTTATTCAGTAGCTGCTTACCTAGAGAACTCTATGCTCTCTACTCTGAAACACAGAAGAATAATAAGAAAACCCAAAGAATTTGAGATCTGGTTGGAGAGATGACTTGATGACATCATAGTATAATACCATTGTGTTTATGAAAGTACAGTAACAAGAATATGCCCAGCTACTTAGGAAAGTCACAAATGGAGACCTAACCCAGCTTGAAACGCATCAGTGAAATTTGTCTGCTGGAAAGGAAGCTGAGCTGGATCTTGCAGCGTAAATAAGAATCATCTAAAGAAAACTGTTTTCTACTAAAGAGGATAATACATAGGCAAAAAGTTAAGAAAAAGGATGAAAGCTGGAGGACTGTTGATATAATAGTTTGTTGTTACATGTACAAAGAAAAAAAGCAAATATGGATAAGAAGGGAGCCATCGGATCAGGGATATGATATGGTTTAATTTTGCTGAGTTTTTAAATGGAAGTTGAAAAAATAATTATATATTACACAAATGACAGTAAACACACTGTTACTAGAATTTATCATCTTACACTTTCTTCTCTCAAACCCATGAAGCAATCTGTTATTTCACTCCTTTTCTAGATGAAGAAGCTTTTTGTTTAGAAATGCTAACTAGCCAAGAACCGGAGAATATAAGTGATAGAGATACATTTTAGTTATATAGAATTCCAGAACACAAACTGACTAGGAGATTAAATAATTTTCTTGAAGTTGCAAGGTTCCAGCCTCACAGTTGCAAATAATTTATTTGAGATTTCAAGGAAGTGATTGAGGAGGATTTAATGCAAATCTCATTTGCTTGCATAAGAACATTATTCCAAATGGCTTCTATTTAAGTGGAAGGCAGAGAGGGGCCAGTAAAAGCTCAGTGCAACTATGGGACACTGGAGACGAATAGTGGTGTATCTTGGGGGCACAGAATGCATGTTTAGTGGCTATCCTTGGATAGAGACTTTTGATAATATGGGGCATCAGTAGAATGACTAATAATAATATAATCTTTTACTCTTAAATTTCCACTTGGCAATAAATCATACTGTTACTTTAGGTACAGAGCATTACTATGAAAGTTGATTTTATACTATCCACAACAGGGGGTACCATTGAGGTAGCAATTTAGAATACTGAGTTGGAAAGTAAGACCAGATTATGTTTTCTAATTGTAATCCAATGAATTATAAATGAAAATGGGACAATCACTGATTCACAGTAGTATATTTTTAGAGATGGGCCATATCACAAAATATTTTTTACAATATGTTGTGATCCACTGGGATAACTATGTTATTCCCTTGTTCAAACAAGCTCAAATTTGGTAGATTTTTATCTTATAGCAAGTTCTTTCATATATTAACAGTCCAGATTGCTCTGGCATGGCAACTTGCTTCCTTATCCTTGAATAAATTCAATACAAAATTTCAACTTTTAGTGTATGCGTCTTGGAAGAATAGTGTGGGATATAAAAACGATAATAACTGAATTTGCCGTGGCTTATTCCCCCGGCTTCAGGAAATCCTATAGAAAGTTTCAGTTAGAAGAGTTTTTACCTTTCCTGTGGAAAACAAATTCTTAGTAGTGGTAGGCGCTTATTTTCACACTCTATCCTCAAGCACATATTATGTTAAATTTTTATTATTGGTCCTGAAATTTTTGTTTGTATTTCTATTTGTAAAAAACCTATTGCTCACTGGCCCCACCCTGGGCACACTGACTGGAGACGGAGTCTGGGCCTGGTGGCGCATGCCTGTAACCCAAGGGCTGGGAGGCTTGAAAACAGGAGAATCTCTATCAGTCCAAGCTGCATAGTGAGACCCTGCACAAAATTAACAAAAAAAAAAAACAACCAAAAAAACCCCAACCTATTGTGGTTATTTTACTATTTTCATAGATGCTGCAGCCACCAGAGTACATCTTTGGCTAGGATTTGGACAGAGAACAGTCTTACTTCAGCTATCACTCAAGGGGACTGTTATATATTGTTACTCATTATTTAGCTATTTTATTGTTTCAGCAAATATTCTTCAAATACATAGACCAAAATTGACATTTATAAATCCTTATATTGTTAATAAACTGTGATTATTGTAATGATGCAATCCATAATGAATATATTATGTTACATATTATATGTTAATAATAGTGTCTCAGATCTGATATAAAAATTTAGTGAATATGTTAATACATATGAAATTGTTCAGATAGTGACTGATACATAATAACCACTGTATATGTATTTATTATTGTTCTACCCATTTTTTGCACTATTGGAGATTGAACACAGGACATTAGCACTCAAGGGCCCCCTTACCCTGTATTATCTGAGACAGGGTTTCACTAAGCCACTGAGTTGCCTATAGTGGGCTCAAACTATGATTCTCCTACTTCAGTTTCCCAGAGTGTTGAGATTACAGGTGTGTATCACCAGGCCTGGAAATTATTGCCATTATTTAAGAATACAATAGCATGTTGGTCAGTTATGGAGACTGAGGTAATACCACAAATAAATATGACGCATTTTAATTTACAGCAGATTTGCATAGGTTAACTATATTGTTTCTTTTATTATGACTACTACTACTACTCTAGTACCTTTTATTCCTGTTTACAGCAATCCTTCCTTGTAGATCAAGGGTACAACTTGTAATTATGTTGGGGCACCCAGTGTCATCTGCCACTGTCCAGGGAAAAATTGGTTGAGGTTTGTAAGCCATTCTTACTAAATTAACATCCAAATAGCTTCTTAAGTCTTTCTTCCATTGGCATGGCATTGTTCTAACAGTAAGGGTTCAAGACCATTGAATAGAAATGTCGCAACTAATGCCTTTACTGGCCATCTGAGAAAAATAGCTGCCAATTTGCATGCCATGCTTTTTAGCTTCAGTGAAATTCCAGTTTAAAATCTTATAGGATTTCTTAATGGCTGATGGCAGCTCACAAGTGGGTTAGAGGATAAGTCTTGGTTGCCAAAATAAAAGTACACCCTTTTTTTCCCCTTGCCATGAAGAAACACTGATTTGCTGGAACAACAACAACAAAAGTAACTGCCACTAGTCTTTAGGCCTCGTTCTATGTTTCCCTGCTTTGATGACTTAGACATGCACATAAACATTTTGTTATTTCAGGCTTTTTTCTTAGTGGGGAGCCTAGTTCTCATAGCTCTTGCTGAAAATTCTGTTATGTCACTACTTGTGTAGTATCCTTGAAAATTTCAACTGTTGGTATCACCCTATCAGAAAGTATAGACTTAACACACCTAACTATCAAATATTTTATTTGTCAGGTGAAAGCTTAAATACATTTACTGCATGACGAGGCGTATTTTTTCCCCTTGCTTGTTTGCTTTTTATGTATTCAGTGACCATTTACTGAAAAACCTGACAGTTGGCAAATATACCTAAATGATAAATACTTTGAGGGAGTATCAACATGAATTAAAACATAAGTAGATGTACATATTTCAGTGAGGAAGAAGTGAAGATTGTAAGAAAGTATAATATGGATAAAGTATTAAGACATTCTGACACATATATGCCATTTCTTAAGAAATTTTGTCCAATTTCTAGACTTTTTTCTGGTTCATCTTTTTCTTTTTCTTTTTTTTTTTTTTTTTTGGTGTTCTTTTAGCATTCAATAGAACTCTCAATCATAATGTATTAGTTACCATAGGTCTTAAATTATTATTTGAAAAGAGTAGCTTATACAGTAAGAATGTCAAACAAGGTCTGATACTTTAGTGTTCATCAGCAACCAAAATCTGTAATTGCTAGATGTCTCAGTCACTTTCCTCATCACTAGGACAAACTATTTGATAGCCATAATTTAAGAAAATGTTTATTTTAGCTCACATTTTATGAAAGTTTAAGTCCATACTCGGGTGACTTCAAGGCAGGACACAGGAGCACGGTGGTGCTGCGGAGAACAGCTGTTCATGGCATGGCAGACAGGAAACAGACAAGGGAGTGTGAAGCGTGGAAAATGGAGGGGGATGTACCTTCTCAGGATACACCCCAGTGACTCATCTCCTCCAGGCAGTCTCTGCCTACCAATAGCAACATAAGCCAGTGGTGAGTACAGTGTCCCCATAGTGCAGGCACCTCCTGAAAAGCCCCACTTCAGAGTTCGTGAGGTACTGGGGAGGACGTCTAGATAGAAACCTCGATATAGTCTCACTTTATAAATATCCTTGCTATCTTTTATATCTATTTAAAAATCTCTTTTCTATCTACTTCAATCTTCTAATGATGTACTCAGAATCTTATCAGTTGTTTGCAACAGCTACTTTATCTTTCTGTTTCATGGTCCGTCACTCCATAAATCAAATTCTCCAGTTTAGTCAAGTATTTATTTACCATTCCTGACTCAGGTAATTTGCCTTCTCTGATTTTTCTTTGCCTTTGTACTTGCAAGCCTTTCCCACTTGCATGGAGAATACCCTCCTTTCTTCTCATCCTGGAAGAGATTATTATCATTTGTTTGCCTTTGTCTAAAACTTTTCTGTAACATTATCCATTCCTGATCTCCTTGACCCTGAAAGTTTATATTATCCACCTCCGTTTAATTGCATAGCTGTGACTAGATACTTATTTTGTCTGTAGATGAATTTTTATGCCTGTCTATGTAATATAGTATCCTTTGATTATCTTCTAAAGCTTCCCAGAACACAGTTTGGTGTTCAAAGAATGTGCACAAATGCAAACTAGAGCATATTTGTTTATCCATAGAGAAAGTGAGCTCATCTTACTGTTCACTGACTGCTCTTGGGAGAGTACATTGTTTATAATCTTTTCAGTGATTTGTTTTTCATTAAGTGAGACTCAAGCACTTTCTGTATGCTTTTGGCTATACTTTTTGAACAGGAGTAGAAATGCTGGTAGTGTCTGATATGTGAATATTTAAATATAGAAATTAATTGGTCTGGTATAGTTCTTTAGATAGTATTTAAATTCACATTTCAGGCAGGTAGATGCACATTCCCTACTTAGCAGAATAGAGCAATAGACTGCAGCAAACATAAAAACAGCTATTTGCCAAATGTAGGCCAAGGAAGTTTGATGAAACAATTTCATTAAAAATTATTTATGGAGTGCCTAGAGGCACAAGGCATTTTGCTAAGTGCTGAGAATACAAAAGTAAGCATGCCAAACAAGGTCTGATACCTTAGGGAGTTTATAATCGAACAAAGCACATTAATGAAATGATCACGCAAATAAACATGAAGTCACCACTGATAGGGAATTCACTTAAAGGGACTATTTCTTGAGATTTGACAGATGATTGGAACATAACTGGGGACAGAGGAAGAGGAGAAAAAGAAAATTACAGGGAAAGAGTATGGAAAAGTTATGGAGCGTGTGGAAAGTAGTAAAAAAGGAAGACACGTTTGAGGAATTTGAAGATGATTGATGCCATAACACAAAAACAAAGGAACAAAATGAAAAGATAAATTTATTTAAAGATTTCACTGTGCAGCCAAAAGGCAATAAAGATTACCGAGGGTTACAAGACCATTGTTGTTTATAAATGCAGGCCCTCCCAAAACCTCAGGCACTCATAGGTGAGACTTTGGGAGATGACTGGAGCCTGATTGGAGGCCGTGGTTCCCTGGGGAAGTGCTTTGGAGGGCTTGTCTCCTTCTCTCAGTCCTGCTCACTACGCTTAGGCAGCCTCGTTTCCACCATGCCCCTGGACCATGCCGTCTTGCCTCGAAGACAGCCAACTATGGACTGAAACCTTTACAAACTGGGCCAAAACAGACCCCTCCTTTAAATTGTGGGTGTCAGGTCCTTTAAGTTTTATTTCAGAAATGAGAAAGCGACTAATACAAAGGATATGATACAATATTTTGAAATTATTGGTTTGACTGTAAGCAATACATCTATTGCAAGGAAGCAGTAGTGAAGTAACAGACAGAAATAAGTGAACATTGGAAGATACTCATGAGAAGAAACCAGCATAGATTGAGTATAATACTGAGAGAAAAGGAGGCTTCCAAAATGGGATATAAAAAAAAAAACAAGATTTCGGGGCTATAGCTTTAGTCATGAGTTTTATTTTGAACATACTGAGTATGAGACAACATGCATCATCCAAGTTACTGGCTAGATATGTGGCTGAATAGCTCAAGAAAAATGTCAGCGTTACAAATTTCGAAGTGTTAATTATATAGATGGTACCTGAATATTTGTAGATGATATTCTTAACAAAAAAAAATAGTGATAAAAGAATCCTGAATAATTCTATATTTTAATGGCTAAGTAAGGAAGCAAGATCCTACAATAGAATGAGAAGTTATAAGCAGAATGATGTAAAAATAGCATATCACACAAGACAGAAGATAAGAGCATCTCAAGAAGGTCATAATCTGTAGTACAGCTATCAAGATAATAAGAAAGGTGAACAATGAATGTCTGCTGGGTTTATTTACAGGGGAGCCATTGGTCATCTTAATATTATTTTTCTGAGGGAGAGACAGATTGGAATGAGTTAAGGAGTCGGTAGCAGATGAGCGAATGGAAATAATGAGAATAGGTAACTCTTTAAAAGTTTGACTGTGGATGAAGGAAAGAGGAATAAGGAACCTAATATTTTTTAAAGATTATTCTGAATTGAATAGTTTTAAATGCTATTCACAAGTAGTAGAAAGATATCGGATGTGTATCATCAACTATAGTTAGTATCGTTGATATGATACTAAATCTTCATATAGCAAAACGTTTCTCTATAAGCTCAACTCTTAACTAAGTGCCTATATTCATTTGTTAAATATTAGCTGGATGTGATGGTATACACCTGTAATCTCAGTAGTCCGGAGGCTGCGACAGGAGGATCACCTTGATTTCCAGGCCAGCCAGGGCTACAATAGCAAGACTGTGTGTCAAAAAATAAAAACAGAAACTGAGCACCTTCTCTGTGTTACTTACTGCTCTAGGTCTTGGGACTAAAATATGAAGTTTTTGAGATGGAAAAGATTCATTGTGGGTCAGACTGGGTTTGAGGTAAAATAAAAAATGTTGCCTATGTTAAGTGTGACATATGAGGACAGGGTGCTTAGTCTCTTCCTTTGCTATATCCACAGGTATGTGTACCTGGCCCAGCTTTAAACATTTTTTTTCACGGTATTAGGCAAACTCCATTCCTAAATTCTACTGTGCAGGTGCAAAAACTGAAAACCAAGGGATTTTATTTTTATGTATGTATGTATGTATGTATGTATGTATGTATATTTTTGGGAAGGGTCTACAGGGTGTTTAGAGTCTCACTACTAGATCCGATTCATAGTGATCCGCCTGTTTACAGCGTCCCAAGAGCTGGGGTCACAGGTGTGCACCACCACACCCAGTCTCAGTTGCTGTCTCAGCGCGCCCCAGGCACGGGGCTGGCATGGCAGGCTCAGGGATGGAACCCCTGGCCCCTGCACCTGCTTGCAGGCGCTTTAATCCACTGAGCTATCTGGCTGCGCCTGGCTTTTTTTTGTTTTGTTTTTTGAGATTTTAGATAACTTTGTTCTCATTCAGAATTGATAAACAGTACCCAAGAATTTAGCTCAGAAAACACAATTTTACAGCCCAAATTTTTATTTTGGACTCCAAATACATAGTACTTTTTTGCTATACTGAAGAATGTCTAACACGAATTAGCATGGCAGGGTAGGGTTGGAGGACTCTATTAAGTAGTATTATGTTAGCTGTCATGAGTTACCAATTTTGAATTTTATTCTAAAAACTATAAAGAATCTCTCTGTGTTTCTGTCTTCACCTTTCTGTGTCTGTCAGTCATTCAGTCTCTCTCTCTTTTTCCCTCTCTGTCTCCAGTACTTTTGGACTGCTTTCATTTTCTTAACCCACAAACATAATATTGTCATTTGTGCACACAGGCATCTTTAAAAGGCAAAACCATTCAACAGTATACATAATTAAATATTTTAGGGATTATAAGTGGTATAAATATCAGCTGTGCAGTTTGTCAAGGGAAAAAAAGCTATCATTGGAAATAATTTTTATAGGATGCATAATCTTTTCCAGGAATGTTACTAGTGGCTTAACATACATTGTCTTATATGTCATATACTCTTAATAAGTTCTATTTTCCTACCAGAGAATACTTTCATTATTTCAGAATGTAGTATTATGTGAATAAGCTTCAATTGCTAAAAGTCCACAAGTTTGTTCTCAGAGAAATCTAGTTTTGCATAACATTTGATAAACTAGCAATAATATAAATAATAACAACCATATGTAGAAACATTCATTTGTCCAGTTTGTAATGTGAGCACTTGATTCTTTTTTTTT
>NW_004524690.1:3420203-3421272 GCF_000260255.1 Octodon degus
TAAGGTCAAGGCCAGCCTGAACAACATAGTGACACCCTCTCAAAAAACCAAAAAGGATTAAAAAAAAAACTATACCAAATACAAATGTCTGTGACAAAATAAAGGAGTCTTAAATTAATCTAACTTGTAATTGATCTGTTATGTTCCTATTGAACAAACATACTACTATTGAGTGGATCGGTGGATGGATGGATGGACAGATGGACAGATGGGTGAAAGAAAGAAAGAAAAGTGTCTCAGCACATAGCACAAGACAAGCAATAGCCACACAAAGGCTCAGCAATCTTTGATTCAAATAACAAAACATTATTTATTTGAATAAACTAAAAAGGACCTTATGTATCATGAGTTATAAAATTAATTCTGTTGCATTTGTTAGGGTCAGTGCTTCTGCATGAGTATTGTGTGTGTCTTGAGAAATTTAGTTTAACTTCCTTATATTTGGTGTATATTTTGTTAGTGAAGCAAGAAGCACAAGGAGACCTGCATTCTACCTGTAATAACTTCTAAACATAGACGGATTATTAAAGACCCTCTGTTTCCTCATTTTTGAAAAAAAAGACATTTATGAATCTCATCTTTTCCAAAAAAAATTAAAAAGTTGAGCTGGGTATGGTAGTATAGACCTGTAATCCTGGCACTCAGGAGGTGAGGCAAAAAGATTGTTGTCAGTTCAAGACCAGCAAGGACTACAAAGTGAGTTCAAGGCCAGCCTGAACTGCATAGTGAAACCCTGTCTCAAAAAGACCGCCCCCCAAAAAAGTTGAGATATATAGAACTTGTAATATGTATCAAACATATAAATGTATTTCTTTTTTTATTATTTTTAATCTTTTATTTATTTGGTACAGGGTCTCTCAGTTCAGCTCAGACTCGTATTGATCCTCCTGTCTCAGCTTCCCCAGTGCTAGGATTACAGTCTTGCTCCACCACACCCAGTTTCAGTGACCAGCATGGCATGCCCAGGGTTGCGGGGCTGGCACAGCACCCAGTACTGGGGGGTCAAACCCAGGTCCTTGCACTTGCCAGGCAGGCGCTTAGATCACTAAGCTATCTCCCTAGCCCTATG
>NW_004524690.1:3422413-3445592 GCF_000260255.1 Octodon degus
TTGTTTTGTTTTGTTTTGTTTTGTTTTGTTAGAGATGGGTGTTCCATTGCTGCATTGGAAGTCTTTAAAGGACCTTTTCTTACTTGAAACCAGTCTAAAGATTGTAGGTACTTGAATTCAACAAAATAACCCAATATAGACCAATAGTCTATAATAGTAGTGGGTTATCAGCAGAACTGGTAATTTTCAGAGGTTGTTGACTTGCGCCATTTATAGCTCAGCCATGTTAATATAGCATTACTTTTTTTTTATTGTTACTCTATTAGACTGATTTTTTTTGTACTATCACATACATATGTTATATTTATGTAGTATTTCAAAGCTTGTAGACCAAAAATGTTATTTTTTTTTCAATAATACACTGCATACATTCTTCCCAGTGGTTAATTGCTGTACAAGATGCAGACCTGTGATCCTACTTACAAACACCATTAGAACAAATCATTCTATTCATTAAGAGAATGCATAGCATTACTTTTTATACCTCGTGGTTATACTTTTCTGCCAGATGGTTAAGACCAAGTTAAAGCAAGACCTATATAATTAAAAATGTAACTTCTGTATCTGCCAAGGTCAGTCAAATCCCCTCAGGATTTACCCTGAAACCATGTACAGCAGCTTGTAGATATTTTGTCAGTGTCAGCCATGTGGATGAGTGGCGGTCATTGCTTGACCAATTTGCTGTCTGTGCAGGCCTGAGAGACTTTTTTCTCTCTAGGTGATTCTCTTTAAGCACACTATACATCATCAATCACTTCCCTCTGTGGCTCCTTAATTTCCTTGATCAGAAAATTTGGGATACCACTGAGTTACAGGATGTCACAGCACAGGTTCTCTTATATTGCATTTTCTTTTATTTGGTTTAGTTTAGTTTAATTTTGTTTTGTTTTATTTTCTGAGACAAGGTCTCACCATGTAGCCTAGGCTGGCCTGGAGCTCAGAAATCCTCTTACGTCAGACTCCAGAATGCTGAGATTACAGGAGTATACCACCATGTTCAGCTAGCACTGTGAATTTTAAAATAGACAACCAGCTTGTCCTACCAGTTCTTTTCTATCATTTTTTTCTGTTCTGTTTCCCTTTCACTTTACTAGCAAGTAAAAATCATGTCACCCATCTTCTGCCCTCCTTACCTGTTGGAGACTGGGCTGTACAGTCCAAGCTTAAGGTGCTGAGGTTAATTTCAGGGTTAAGTTGCTGAACACAGGGACTTCTGGCTATGCTGGAAAAGCTTATATTCATAGTGCTCTGAAGTGAAGATAATACCACAGGTGAGGCAGCCATGAACATGGGCTGCTGACACTCTATATTCTAGAGCAGTAAAGCTGCCAATGTAGACATTAAACAGTTCTTTTAATTGGCAATACTTTCTTCTGGGAGAGTCTTCGAACTAACTTTCCAAGGTCCTGCTCAGTTCCCATGCTTGCTTTAGTATCCACTTCTTTGTTTGAAAATCAAATAAATAACAAGTTGCCCAGAAAAAGAAGTTCTTCATCTCATGTTCCAGAGTCTTTATTCCTGGAGAGTCTCTGCTCCTGACACAGAATTCTACCCTTCCTGGAGCCCCCCAAATCATACTGTTGTCTCTTATGTAAGCTGTTCAGTGTCCACTCCTTTAGGAGATTGGGGCTAGGCCAAGACTCACACTGCCCTTTAGAAAAATGCAGAGGTTAATGTAAAGAAGAAGGTACCATTTTAACAAGAGAACCTACAGATAGATTAGTTTGAACTGTTTGTGAAAATAAAGGACTAAGAATCAGATATATGACTGTTCAGAACTGTCTTTCATTTAATATATAATTGATTCCTATCTAGGTGAATTTGGGAAAATCTCTAAATGCTTCTTGGTGTTGATTTTCTTACCTAACAAGATTTGGCGTAGGTGAAGGGTTATCAGCCAGCTCAGAAGAATTTCACAGTATATATAGAAATCTTACATGCTAGATCTCTTATTTAAATTCCTCTTGATGACTTTGCTAGGCAGCTCAGAGTAAACAGAAGGAAGGGGAAAGTTATTGTTCTTCCTGTTCATCATGATCCTGAGTCAAGATGAATTCTAAGATGTCACTCAGTTCTGTAATCAGTCATCAAGTTATTATTTTATCATATGGTTGAAACTAAGTTGGCACAGTCAGCTAACAGAGAAGCAAGTTTTATTTATTTATTTGATGGGCTTGTGGTTTAACTAGGAATAATTCTTTTTTGTTTCATTAACAGAGGCTAAAGGTATAACTCAGTTGGTAGAGTGCTTACCTGGGATGCACAAGGCCCAGGGTTCACATAAAAAGAATTCATTAATACATCATTTGTTTTGGTGGATGATTTATCAGCCTGAAAACCTTCAGGTCTCAAATAAACCTCTAAGGCCCAAGCTGCTGAGTGATATCTCTTGCCTGGGCTACTCCAGTTGCCTCTTGACTTCATTTGTAACAGAATATTTTTTAAAATCAAAATCCAATTGTACTCGACTATATTGGATTATTTGCTGAATTCATGTACCTACAATACTTAAATGGCAATGGAATATCCATCTCTGACAAAACTAAACAAAAAAGGGGATACAAATGAAGGACCATTTTGTATCTTTATATACAAAATAGGATATATATACAGCTACTCTCTCAAATCAGTAAGGAGAAAGATTTTTACTAATAGTGTTTGGACAGGATATCATGTCTGCATCTTGTACTATGAATAACCACTACAAAGACAACAGTATGCAATGTATTAATTGCTGAAACTGTCCTACTAATCGGCTACTAATCAGTTTTGAAACCGTCTCATTGCTATTTGTTTCTCAATCAAATTAATAAAAAATAGTTATAATTTGAAGAAACACAAATTTTTATCTTAAAAAAAAGCCAATTGTAAGTTTTATCTGACTCAAAAGCTTCCAAAAACACGATCTTATAGACCCTGGTTTTGCTTCCCTCTCCTGTCTTATCTTGCCCTCTGGTCTTGCTTTTAAAATGATCCAAGGTCTCCCTTCATCTTCCTGGAAGACTCTCCCCTTCCTGTGGTATGGAAATCTGTTTCTCTTTGTCTTTAGAGCTCAGTTTAACTTTAATTTCAGATATAAATATTAATATTCATATTGATATCAACTACGTAGAGCAATCTTCCCTCACACCCTAAATAAAGCCTACCATTTTTACTCCATTTTTGACCTGTTTGCTTTTTTAAAAATTTTTTTTTGTTTGCTTCTTATAGCAACTATATAAATTTGTTATTTTTTTTTCTTTTTATTATCTTTTCTTTCTAGAAAATTGAATGCTCCCTGATCACAGGGGCCATATCTGTCTTGCTTTCTTCTGTATACCTAGCACCTGGTACGACACCAGATATACAATAGCTGCTCTACAAATACGTGGTGAATCCTTATAAACTCAACATTTGCCATCTTTTGCTATACTTCACTAATGTATGTTTCTATTCTCTGAAATCTTACACTACCCAAGCAACAGAAATAATCTAGAAAATACATAGAAATAGACCTCCTAGAGATATAATTTGTCCACAAATCATCCAAAAAATAAATGAATCAGCTACTTAATGAATAATCAAAAGACATTCAAAAGAATGTCTAAGAATTACCTGTTTTTGAAAATAATCTATAAATGCCCTCCCCTAGGAAGCATAGATGACTTAGAAAAGCTATGCCCCCTTTTTCTATATATGTATGTGTGTATGTGTATATATGTATCTACTTACATGCATGTAATATTCTTTATTAGGTTTGTAATGTGTTTGTATTTGTAGAATTTGATCTGTATGGTGCCTGCTGAATTAATCCTATTTTCAAAATCATGAGTATGCATATTTTTATAAAATAAATACCTTCTTTTCCATTTCTTCGTGTATCAAATGTGATTAATTTCTCATGAACAAGCAGGGTTCTTGACCTATAGCTACTTACATCTGCGTATTTGTTTAGTGCAGCAGAGAATTATGGCTAAGCCGAGGAATGGCAAGCATATGTGTTTGCTTTGCAAACATTCCTCCTTTCTCAGTCCAGAACACACTGCAAACTCTTAATTTTGGATTTTCTTGCATTTGTTCATAGAAAATGCAGTATAATGTTGTTCAGATTTATTTCTAAACTATATTGTATTATTTTCTTCTTAGATATTTGATAAATCATTTAATGCTATCACTAATATGAATTTCTGACTGTTAAATGTTCATGAATAATATTTCTTCAAAATGAACAGTGAGCCTTTATATATACTTTGTGTAATATAACTCATAACTTTTTTGAGTCCTCCCTTCCCTTGTCCCTTGGTTCTTTCTATGTCATGGTCTGTGTATTCTGGCGTGTGTGTGTGTGTGTGTGTGTGTGTGTATTTATATGCATGAGTTTGAGTTTGTGATTTGAAGGAATGCATATGTCACAATCAAATAAAATGTCAGTGCAGCAATTATAGACTCAAACGTTCACTTTAAAGATTTAATCATGTCAAGAGAAAAATTCGTGATTTGAGAGTATATTTTTAAAATAAAACATTTTATTTTAGTTTTTTCCAATAAAAGGTGGGAGTAGTTATTGCTATAAGATGAAATCTACCATAGAATAAAAATCGCTCTGAATAGGAAAAAGAGTGATGGTTGAATTTTCCAGCTCATCTCATGGGACTTAAGAACTCTTTAAGTGCTTAGCTGCTGCTGGTTTTCAACTTAGGAATGTGCATTAGGGGAGTTCTCTTAGAGAATGGAAAGGCGAAGTTAGGCTTGTGGAGGAGGAGATCTGCAGAATCAGTCCACCCATTGTTTGAGTCACGCTTCCAGAGCTCAGCAGTTTTCACGGAGGAGCCTGCTTTTGAAGTATTTTCTTTGCTTAATTGTCATCACTTTTGAGGTCTTTTCAGAAGTATTTTTTTTTAAAATATCATGGATTCTTCTCTAGAAGAATTAGGCTTTCAGCTAGCACAAAGAATCACAGCACACTTGTAATCTGTCAGGTTTGGTTAAAAACATTAAGGTATTAAGGGCAGAGAAGAATGCGGATTCTGAAAGGAGAACCTTTGCAGTCTAGCGATAAACATGCTTTCCACCTTCTTTTAGTCTGATTATAAAGAAACATATCTAAGCAAAGAAAATAAGAAATTTTGCTTTAACTTAGGATTGGTACTTTTTATATATAATAGGAAATCAAAATGGAAATTCTTTGGCATTGCATTTTAAAGGTCTTTAAAATTCTACCTGAACTCAACACCTGTTATTTTATGAACATTAACTCTTAAAAAAAATTATCCAAGATGACCAGTAAAATTATTTGGAAATTTTAAATTTAAAAAGACAACAAAAACTTGTAGCACAGAATTCAGGACAAAGTATCATATTTCATAAAATAGTTTATGTGCGCCTATGTATGTGGGTAAATGGTTCTTAAATTTAAATACAAAATTTAAAAATTTAAATTACTTTGATTCACAAAGCAAATGAAAAATAGTTATACATTACATATTGTTACATTGTAACTTTGCTTAATAAGAGAGACTAAATCCTAGGGTCACTGTTTCTGAGTTAATTCCTATTTCTTTGTTCTCTTTCCTATGTCTTTTTTCACAAGTGACAACATCTTTTGCTTATGTTAGTTTCAATATTTGGTGGACTCATTCTTTTAAATTTTGGTTTGTGAAACCCAATTCTGACTTAATTGTTAGCCTCTGATTCTTAAAATACTTCTTTCAAGTTTCTTGGCGTTTTATCACTAGAGACAAACTATTAACATTTCTAACACCATGGATATGTGGAAGATACCACTATAAATCTGTCACCCTTTATTTTGAACTATTTAAGGTTAAAATCAAAGGTATCTATTTTTGTAACTTGACACTTTAAATATAGTGCTTAACCCGGGACAGTCCCTGAGTAAATGCTTCCTGGGTGAGTACATATTGTGTCGGTTCGTTTCACCTTGTATTGGAGGGGCTAAGCAGTGCTCCATGAAAAAGTCTATTAGAAGATGCCTTAGAATATTATTATATTAAAATATGTACCCCAGTGTTGTGCCTATTCATGTTTTATTTGAACTACTATGATATACACAGTAAGAAGAAAATCATGTAGCAAAAATATGAAATTCAGAAATCTTAGTAATTAGAACAATTAAGAAGAGACAATTTTTAATTTAATATTTAATGTCAGATGATTGTTAAATATGATGCTACTTTACTTTCAAAGTAGTAGTTTTTGTTTTTTTAACTTTATGTAATTTTATATACTTATGTGGAACCATACAAATCTTGACATACAATTTTTGTATACAACTATATATGTATATATGTGAATTATGTCTTCATTTTCCTAGAAGAAGCCAAAAATGATAAAACTGTCCTTTTCATACATAGCTGTTAGTCAACCTTTTGTGATTCTTATTTTTTAGGTGCATACCCAAGGTTCAGTTTATAGTAATAATTATTTTTATCAAAATGTAAAGCAGAAGTGGCAGGATGACTATATAAACTGTATAAACAAATGCATGTTCAGTTAAGTGAACTTGCTTGAAGTAATAACTTCAAACTGAGATGAATAAAAGCAGTCCTAACAAAGTTCAGTGAGTCTCTTATAAAATATACAGGAGAATACTAATATGATAAAATCATAAATACATTTGTATAATGTACAACCCAAGTGTCATTACCCTGACTTGACTTAATGTGGTGCCCTCTCTATTAATTATAGGAGTAAAATTTGATAATAATGGAGTAGCTTCTAATGTTACATTTTTTCCTGTATTAAATGATATGTGACACTCGACATTGACAGATCTGTGCATCAACTTGACTCAGCAGCAGATCTTCAGATGTTAGCTCTTTTCTTTTTCCTCATTTAAAAGTAACAACGAAAGTGTTGCTCCTGATACTCTTTCTAGTGGCGGGTGACATGTGGTGTTGCAGTGATTGCTGACCCATTAATTCATCATTTATTGAACATCTGCTTATGTTTCAGAAACTGCAAAAATTTACGAGACACTTGGTTCCTACTCTCAAGAATCTCTCAGTCTAGTTAAGTGATATTTAAACATTTTATTCTGCATTGGTTGGACCTTTATCAGAATTCAGTTTTGCTGCACTATTGTGAAACTTGAAGAGTGTTCTGAGAGCCACCAAGCTAATTAAAGAATTAGAAAATGAGACTTATGTGAAAAAAAATCAAGCACTGAATTATTTAGTAGAGAGGAGGGAAAGCCAAAGGGAGATGTATTAATTGTTTCAAAGATGTAATGGATGGTGACCATCTGGTCCTAGTTGGCCAAATATGGGAAAGAAAAAAGTAGATTAAGCTAAAGATTGAGATATTTGGATTAGACTTGAAGATTAAAGACTGAATTATTTTAATATGAGAATTATTAATGAATGTGTTTCTCCCCTTAATGGATATCTTAAAATTCTATAAATTTATTCCTTGAAGTTAAATCGTCACTGAATTTAGGTATCAACTGAAGAAAGTATTCAAAATTCTCTATAGTTCTTCAGAACATGATAGAACTTAACAGGCAGAAGATTAATACTTATTTTCAGGACGTACTTGATACAGAATCAACAAATCAAATGAGTACTATAAGGGCAGCCCTGTTGCACATCTTAATTTGCTTCTATAATCTTATTCATTTAGAAATTTGAAATTCATTTACTTAGCAAGATTTTGATCTTAAATGAATAATGTTTATTTTTTAAGTTTCTTATTCCTTTTTTCAATTACATATCCTTAAGGAAGATGTCTGCTAAAAGTTAGTCTTTAATTCAGAATTAAAAAACATTCTTGATGGTAGCTTTTATAGCACGTTTTCATAGTGTGACAGCTGATGACTTGGTTAGGATATAAACCTTCAAAGAACATGGCGAGCAAGAGTCCATCTGCTTTGTGATTTAACTTATTTCAAACCTTCAGATTTTAAAGCTCTTTCACTTCAGGTGCCAAATTTTCTCAAAGCACAAGCACTCTTAACTCAATCTTTCCTCATTGCCAAATGAACTTTTTGTGTCTACTCCCTTACCATACATGCCTTAATCTAACACTCAGTAATATGCCCAGTGAAGTGTCTTTAAGTATTTTCTTCATAAAAAGTTTCTATCTCATGCTACCCATGTCTTCTTAGATACTAATGTTTGTACATATGTGGCACATGACAAAAATTAGGCTGGGAAAATGACTATACCTGTACTAAAAAGCTATCCATTATTCTGTTCATATTCTTTGGGAGAGTTAAAGAAACATAGATTTTGAAAAAAAATTTCTTCATTTCTGATTTGATTAATCATTTTTGTGAGTTTTCATTTATTGAAATGCAACAGCTCTGTTTTGTACTGTTCTTCTAATATACATTTTCTCAAGTTTAAATAGTTCACTTTTTGCTAAGAGGTAGTTACTGTCTTCTTTCCATATGACTTACTAAGGCCAAGTTTTATAGTGTGATTGAACAGTAGTGGAACTACATTATACCTGTAATTCATATTTTTCCAGGAATTGTGGTTTTATACCTATTTATTTGGCCATGGTGGGAATTGAACACCATAGGTGAGGAAGCACTCAGATAACCTTTTCTCCTTAATGATAAAAGACAAGACTAAGGAATAGCTCAGCTGAATGTGGGATTCTCAGCTTTCAGAGGAAAATGTCCTGTAATACCATTACCATTATTGAAAGTTTTCCTCTAAGGAGTTTCAAACTATTCACCAATGATAGATGATTCCTTTTATAAGGAGAGTCTTCAGATTAGCTGACCAGTCAGAAGTTTAGCATACTATAACACAATGAAATCAAAGATAGTCTCACTTACACATGGTAAGAAAACAAGGAATCCAAAAGAATTTCCAAACAACAGAATTAGCTCTGCAATGGAAGGAACATCCATCAATTTTTAAATCAGGACCAGAACTAAATATCATCATTTTCTCCAAATATCAGCAAGGTTAGGATCAAAAAACTCGGTCCCTAATTACTCTGCACATTATGTAGCTAAGACAAATGTATATATACACCCCATTCTTGTACCCGTTCATGTTTTACTTGAACTACTATGATATAAGCAGTAAGAAGAAAATCATGTGGCAAAAAATACGAAATTCAGAACTCTTGGTTATTAGAGCAGTTAAAGCCAAGTTAATTTTTAATCTAACATTTAAAGTGAAATGATTGTTACATATAGTTACTTTACTTTCAATGTAGTGATTTTTTAAAAATTCTTCATTGGAAAAATCTAAGACTTCGTTTTTTTGTGTATATTGTGCTTGGAGATTTCCCTTCTTTGTTGGTAGCATCCATGTACCAGGAAAAGAAACTAGCATTTATTTGGTACCTACTGTGGGCAAGCAAGCATTCATGGAGGTGGTGGTATTGGTGGTGGTAGTAGTACGTGTGTATATGTGTGTTTGTTTGACTTATATGTGGTATCTAATGTTCATACCCCTAAGGATCTGATATTATTAACCCTGTTATACTAATGAAGAATATGTGGCACATCGAGGTTAAGTAACTTGCTCAAGGTTGTAGTATTATTAAGTGGCTATTCAAATGCAAATCTCTTTAAGAACCACAGAGAAAAGATAAACAAAAAATTCTAAGACAAAGAAAGACCACTTCACCATAGCGCGAGCACTTGGGAGAGGGGTAGTATGTAATTTGTCTTTTTGCAGCTTTAGTTTTCTATTTTCATTTCTTTTAAATGATTTCCTTTCCTGTTTTGTGTTCACCTAACTCTAACTTCCAATCAGTGAGCAGCTTGAAAGGTTAAGGAAATGGAAAATAAGGAAGTGGGAATACTGGGTCTCTTTTTCACATTATCTCAAGCAGACAATGCAGTTGTATCCTATCTTCCAAAAGCATCAGGGAATACAGTCACTTATTTCACCTTAATGACCATGTGAATGTGTACTGAAATTGTATGGTAAAAGGAAAGTAAAGGCGTAATGAATGTAATGAACTTTTCTAATGTAGTTAGTATAGGTAGCTAGGCAAGTATGACACCATATCATTCTGTGTTTTTCAGTACAATTCTTTTTTGATAATGGGGCACATTTAGTTGTTTTCACAACTAGCAACAACTGAAAATTATTTTTAATACACAATTCTTTATGTGAAGGAAAACATTTATATTAAAATGTAAACTTAAATACATTATATGAATTTTAGGGACCGGGGAGATGGCTCAGTAGAAGGGGCCTGGGAAATGGCTCAGTAGAGTGGGCCTGGCAGATGGTTCAGTAGAATAAGCGCTTCCCTGGCAAGCGCAAGGGCCTGAGTTCAATGCCCGGTTCAAAGAATTTTAAATTATAACCCTTCAAGAAATAATGTGTGATTATTGCTTACCCATTAAGTATAGTGATATTTCAGTTTTACCTACCATATTATGCTTGACATTATGTTACTAAAATTCTGACAAAGCTCAGTTACCTCATAGTAGTAGTGGATGCTTAAAATTATTGGCATGTTTTGGAGCTTAAAATAAATTTAAAATGGCAATGGTATGTTAGACATGAAATTTTGTGCCTGGGTCATAGTAAGTGCTCAATAAATGAAAATTAAATCAATTTACTAGAAAATAATATAACATAAATAAGTAAAATGTCAAGGAAAATTCTTTACATAAAGGAAAATGAATGTATTTGATGTACATTTAAATCCATTATATGAATTTTAAATTATTACCCTTCAAAAGGCAAAAATTACTGATCTTGACTTGATGATTTGTAAATTATATTTTTATAATTATAAAAATTAAATCTAAGTTTTTAATTCATTAATCCATAATTAATTTTTAAATTAAGCATGTTTTCTTAATTTTTAAATTAAGAATAAATAGCTTCTTAGGGCTTGATGTTTAATGCAAAAACTAATAGTAATACTTTTTTTCTGTTTCCTATCTTTCCTTGTCCACCACCAACTGGAGTTTCATTGTCGCTAGCCCATTAAGAGCAGCCCTTTTCTTAGGAATGTAAAAATCTGGCTGGAAGGCACAACAAGCTCCCTTTTTCTTATTAGACCAAGGATTCCTATTGTCGGATGCACTGGGCATGAAAGCAGCAATTTTACAGCACAAAAGCTCCAATAACATTTACTTTGGTTGGCTGAGATTGAAATGCACACAGGCACTGCTCAGTCTTGGTTGCTTAAGCACCAGCTTCCCTTGGCTTTTTGCCACTTTGTGCATTTCAAAGAGACAAGTGCTTTAAGGAGAAAGTGTTTTCCTTGTAACTTGCAGGGGAGTAAGCAGACCATTCAAGCATAGTTTATTGTATTACAAACTCAACTCTGCAAACTATTCCAAAATTGAATACAACAAAGTAATTAGTGAAATCATTTGTTCACTAGAATTCATAAACATGAACCGGTCTACTTAAAAAGTTAAACTTTTCTTTCCTAAAAATGTCACTGAAAACTTTATATTTAGAGAATGGTAACTCGTTTCTCAAAAGTTTTGTGTCTTAAAGCCACAGGGGTCCCATTTTACATATGTCATCCCTATCTCCTGCAGTCAACACCTTGTTGATTAAGTTGGGAAGTCATGAGAGAGCACCCATTTTGTTGTAAGGCAAATACCTTTACTCACCCCCATAGGATGGAAGTGTTGACCACACTAATGTTGTGTTATTATATAAAGAGCAAAAATAACAGATATGCTTATAACATAACATACAAATATGTTTGATTATCCTGACTCCGTGAACTGGATAAAATGTGCATACATGTATGTTGTTCTTTTGTACCTCACCATAAGTGCTAGAAGATAGGCAATGGAAGCAAGAAGGCAATGTACTGGGTTAGAGATGAGTGCCTAAACTATGCCCCCAAACCCACTTATTTATTGCAAAGTGCCACGCTGCAGTTTATACTCAAGTACTGAAGTTTTAGTTTAGTATTTTTTTAAAAAAAGCACATTAACATCTTTTGCATTAAAAATAACACTTGGGCCATATGTTCACTACCACTGGCCCAAAAGTAGCATTCACATAATGAACCCATTTTATTTCTACAGCCAATTTTTATATCATCATCTAATATATACTGAGAATTAGTTACTAACTGTGATTAAACAGGTGTACCTCCTTTTTAAAGTATTGTCCTAGGTTTTGTATTTCTCTTTTGAGAACCTTCAAATTATAAAAATCATGTAAAATGCAAAATGAAATGAAAGTTACATGTCTACTTGGCATTACATTTAATGCTTAACTGTTTATAAATGAACTCTAATTAATTAGATCAAACCAAAACTCTGAAAATGTTAAGAAAACTTCATAAAGTCATGAGGATGTTTGTTAACTAGGATCCTACTTATTGTTTATGTGCCAGCTCAGATCACTTAGGTAGAAAAGAGCAAGCCGTCTGAGCTTTGAGGCAGCCTGAGCTTCAAAGCAGTCTGTCTGAGTTTAGTGTTCTGATTCTTCAAAGTCATTATTTTCTCTAAGCAAATTATGAGGTATCTGAATTTCTGTAAAGTGATTGATTTTCACAATTTGTTAAATAAGCTAGGGCTCAGCTCTTAATATTTTCAAATGCTCATTTGAAAAAAAAAGTCTGGAGTTTTATTTAAGCTAACAAATGAGCCATCTTTCTCAATGACCCTCCAGCATGACCCTATTAATCCATGTGTTAATAGTCTTCCATATTGATGACTTGGGCCCCAGTTGTATTTAATCTACATATTGTCTATATTCAGTGATGCTCAAAGAGAAGCCATTCAGCACTAAATTACTAGAGTTGAAGTTCAGAGCATTTTCCCTTTGTGCATCCCACAGATTCTAATCAGAACCCCAGGGAACATAGGTGCAAACTCACTTTTCTCCCTGTCACTGCACCCATCTCTGCTCACCCCAGCCACCTACAGCTGCTGCACCATTGCCAGATAGGCCAAGAATCAGAATCAGAAGAGGGTTCCCTTCAAATGCATTTGTGCATATAAAGACATCATGTGTATCAGAAACAATTTCCCTTGATGTCTACACAATTCGCATGTGTTTTCACTAATTTATTTGAGTAAATATGTATGTAGCTGTCAAAATTTCCAACCTATCTGATTGGTTCTATTTCTTCTGAGTATCAGAAATAGAATTTATAGAGAATCTGAGCAGGCTTTGCCTGTTGCTTTGTCATGCTTTCATCTGTGGTTACAATCTGATTTCTCTCAATGTATTAAGTAATGACGTAAACGGCATCTGTGGCAATCTGGAGTTTCTGGGTTACTTTACAGTAGTTTGCCTCCATGGAGTGTAGAAAAGGAAAGAAGGGGAATGACCCTGCCCTGTTAGCACAGACCTGTAGCGAGAATGCTTCAGAAAACAAGTGAAGCGCTCCTAATGAATTGTGCTGTTGGTTCTTTCAATCTGCACAGCTTCTCCATCAGGGTTTACAGCTGGACTCTAGCTGTAATTGCTACTGGGATGAGATGCACGACATGGGGTGTCAAAGCTAAGTACTTACAGTGTTTTAGGGGCCAGAAATATATGGCATGGTAGGAGCATCAGGCTTTATGAAATTCACACTTATATATCTTCATGTTCCTTACCCATTTCTGACATGCTGCTGATTTGCCAGCAGGCATTCTAGATGAAGGTGATAAAAATGGCAGTGCTGAAAGATGTTGTTTCTTAAAGGATACTGTACATCAATGGAGTAAGAGGAAATAGATTGGGGATGTAAATGCACAGAGAGCCTCTGTAGCCATTCTTCAGTAAAGAGAGTCTATTTAATCTCATTAATGCAATAAAAATGAAAAAGATAACAGTTTTAATCTTATTATTATATAGTACAAAATGGCACATATTGAAGTATTTCTCCTAATGTACACAATAATTCTTCATCCCTGTAGCATCAGCTCTCAGACTCCTGGTTCCAATTTATCATTAGATATAAATCAGCTTTTATGTTTGCTTCTTCCAAAGAGCTTTGAAGCCTAATGTTTCCTTATTTGAGACATTATAGTTTTAAAGAGGTTAAAATTGATAGTTTCACTAGACAGAGGTATGATATCCAAAATTATAATGTAAAAGAATAATCTGAATGCCCATGCAGATATACCCCTGTAGTTATTTAAGACATAATCAATAAGTGTTGGAATTTAATGGAATTTAGTTGGTACCATAATTCTACAGGATATCAGCTGTGACTACTGAGCCTCCAACGTATTCTTGACCATTACTCTTTGCAATATCTACTTAGTTCTTTCTTTGGGTTTTTTTTTTTCATGATTTAGCTTTCTTTGTAAGTAGCAACCTCCTATGTATATCCAGCAAAAATATTTTGTAGTGTTACTAACTTACTTTAAAGTATTAACTTATTTTAAAAGCAGTTTTTAACATGTTACACACACACCTGTGAACAATACAGTGCACAGGAGAGAATTAATGAAAATAAATTAGTAATATAATACAAAGATTTCTCTAAGACTTCTGAAGAAAAAATAATTTTCCTTGTTTTCATGAAAGTGAGTTCCTTGTTCTCTAATCCTTAGTCAGATCAAGGTACTTGTATTTAATTACAATAAAATTGTAACCACTGATCAAAAGATCATTTGTGCTTTATAGAATTCAGAATTTTGCTCTCCTGAACATATTTGCTTACACTTTTAAGACTTTTAATAGCACAGCCAGAAATGCCAGTAGGATAGCCTAAATTGAAAAGAAAAACATGAACCTTATAAAAAACTGTTAAGATTTTTTTCTGTTGATGCTTTTAATGTACAATGTTTGTAGCATTCTTTTCATAAACTTTTTTGTACTTCACAGTTTATTTCATTTAGAATTTCTTTAAACCACATGTTCTTATTGAAATTGAGTGTGATGGGGCCGGGGAGATGGCTCAGTAGGATAAGCGCTTGACTGGCAAACGCAAGGATCTGAGTTCAATCCCTGGTTCCGTAAAAAAAAAAAAAAACTGAAATTGAGTGTGAGAATTAGAAAATTTGTAATTCCTGTACATTCTAAGATTAATTTTTAAGCACAAATAAGAGGGAGGAAGGGGAAGAGAGAGAGCATGCATGCACTAGAGAGAGAATGAATTTTGGCAATCCTGGCAACATTACAGTGTGCAAAAGCAAGTCACTTGAATTAAAATTTCAAAACTAGTTTAATACACACACACACACACACACACACACACACACTCTTCTATTCATTAAACACAAAAGCTAAAAAATTTAAAAGTATAAAAGGCCATTGAAATAACTTTTTTTTCACATTTGTTCTTTGACATTAAATTGAGGATGGATTCCATTCTGCTGGTGATTCAACCATTTAATATTTCAAAACTTTGGTTATTCCCTAGAGTTCAATTTTACCTGGGCTGCTTCTCCTGGAAACAGTGATTTCCCAGTAATGCCAGCAGAAGCAACAGAGTGAAGCTAATGTAGTCACTCTGCTAGGGAAGAGAGATTTGCAAGCTTAGCAAGGCCACATTTTCACTTACTTTTTCCTACTGGTTAATGCCATCAGTGGGTGGTCATGCCTGCTCTGTTCTTGAACAAAGAGCTTCCTTCTCAGGAGCAGCAGGAATAAAACTGGCAAGTATCACATCTGTTTCATGCTGCTTCTCCAATTCCCATGGGCAAGCTATATATATATATATATATATATATATATATATATATATATATATATCAGCAGTTCTGATGGTACCACAAGGGAAACAAGGCAGTAGGGCATAGTAAATAAAGAAATTCTACTTGAGTGAAAGAAGGAAAAAGAAAATTTTAAACAACAGTGTAGCAAACAGCATCACAGAGAAAAATAAATAGGCAAAGGCTGCACTATCTGAAAAGACATTCAGAAAGGGTCTTCTCCATTGTTTTCAAATTTTGTGTTGATGTACATATTTGAAAGGAGTATAAGATAGGGTACATCCATATCACCTTCGTTTATTTGCAGGTAACTTTCTATGCAAGAAAAGCATGGTTTAGTTTGAGGAACACCTCTAGTTATAATCTTTAGCTTTTGAATTTACAGATGAGTAGGAAGTTGTTAGACAAATGGAAAAGCAAAGTGGACTTTAACAGTTATTACGAGTAATTGAAAAAGTAGAACATAGGAAGGTAGTCGCTAAGCAGTATTGATGGAAATGGCCTAAAGGTAGATTTCATAATACTTTCACAGCTCTTTAAATATCCAGATTTAAAAATCATAAATTTTACAGGGTGTAATAACATTTTAAAAAGTAACATATATCTTCATAAGTCTTTACAGTTTGAAAATACTTCTAAATATATAATAACATAGACCAATGCTCAAGAAATGATGATACATGGAAAATAGCAAAACAATCATATGATTGAAATTGTGAATGTATTTTTATTGAACAAGAGAAAAGGAAAAATGTAAATCAAACTGCTTCAAACTGATTATGAAACATTTTTGTTTTTCCTAAATTTGCAGTTTTAGATTTCTAGTTTCATATTTCTGAGTTTATATACTTATATGTAATTTTTATGATGAAAATATGAAATTTTTAGTAAGACAATTTTCAGTGTCTGTTATATTTGCTTATGTGGATAAGCTGTGACTCATCTTATTTCTCCAAATGTGTCCTGTGGAAATAGTTATTTAAGAAATTAAAGTTGTAAGTACTACATGGACATTAGAAGCAACCTAAATGACCATCAAAAAGGAATTTGGATTACACTGTAGTACTTTTCAGTTGCTATAATAAAAGAACAAACTTTAAAACTATACGTAAAGCTTATGCATTTATGTATATAACAGTAGCATATGTATATATACATATGCACACTAACTTGAAAAGATACTATTGTTATAACTGTGGAGTAGATGAAAAGACAGTTTACCAAACTACATATAAATATAGATCACAGTTTTAAAAAGTAGGTATTTACATGCCTAGACAATGTCTGGTTATATAAGAAGCATTAAACATCATTATTCTTTAAAATAAATTCTTGACTTTGAGCGCTCATTTTGCCAGTTAGCTGACTCTAGGCAGAAGGATTTTTTTTTTTTTTTTTGCTCCGAATGCCTTCAGGGCAGGTTTGGCTGGCTGAAGTTATGGGGACCAAACCACAGCAACCTGAGCCTGACTGCTTTGTTGAAGCAGCCACTTAAAGAACTGAGCTAAGGGGCGGGCCCTCTAGCTGACTCTTTAGGAAGGCATAGTCAGATCATTATAAACTTCCTAGTCTCATGCTAGGATTCCAGAGATGCTGCAGTGTGGTGAGTGCTAGAATTCACATTTGGAAATCCTGATTCCTCGGATAATGGTTTTAGAGATGGGGCTTTAGGAACCTAATTAGGTTTAAATGAAGTTGTGAGGTTGGGCCCTTACAATGAGACTAGTGCCCTTATTAGGGTAAGAAGGGACACTAGAACTCTCTGCCTGCCATGTGAAGGCATAAGACAGTTTCCGTCTACAGTCCAGGAAGAGGACCCTTACCAGGAACCAAACCAGGTGATCGTGGACTTCCAATCCTCCAGAAATATAAAAATTAATAACTTATTTAAACCACCCAGTCTCATGTTTTGTTATAGCAGCCCAACCTGAAAAATATAGTGAAGAACACTCAGTCTTCTTTTCATATTTTGTCCATTTGGGAGTTGTTAGGATCTATTAAGATCTGTCAGGATCTAGCTACTGCCTCATAAGGCCACACCAATCACAAGACCTTTCTAAAGCCTGTTCCTCTCTTGATAATTCCTGTGTGTATTTTGCCTCACAGAAAATGTGTTCTTGTCCCTCAAGTAACTGGGCTTGAGGGAAGTGGGGTGGGTTAGAATTGTAACTGCCTGAATACTCTGTATCTTTTTTTACCGCCTTCAAATGCTGAAAGAGGGTAACATCTCATGATTCTTTGGTTGCATTTTGTTTCTGCTACTGTATTTAACTTTGTTGGATTGGGCAAGGAGCAGCAAGGACCAAGGCTTCTCAGCACAATGACACGTCAGTTAATGAATTCTCTTCTAAACAAGTCTTCATAGGGGATATGGAACTGGGCCCTGGAAAAAAATCACTGAATTTTCAGGGCTTTTCACAACCTTCATTTCTTGCATAGATCTATCATTTGAAACTCAAAGATCAAGAATTTGTGTACTTATACAATATTCTGCTTCTGCTTTAAACAACTTTTTTTACAGGCAGTATTTACTCATAGAATATATCAAAAGGTGCAAGAGATTAGTAGTCGCAGAACTTTGAACAATACTTCAGACGTAACTCTAGTACAGTTGGTTATCTCAGAGTTCAGGATTAGAGAGGGGAAAATAGGACTTTCATCTTCTACCTTAGATAATTTTATAATATTTTAAAATATCCCTTTAAATAACAGTTAACCTCTTTCATATGTTTCATGTCAACTGATCATATAGCAGTATTTTGTTGTAGCTAGAGAGTTATTATATTTTAATAACTAAATGAAATCATTCACACAAGTTATAATTATCTTTTGACTTGAAGCAAGTAAAGATAAGTGGGAGGTGATCAAACAGTGCCTTCACTGTGAAAGGAATGTGCTAAGGAAAAAGCTTTTAAAAATAACTCAATAATACCAGATGTTAGGCCAGGACGATAGCTCAGCTATGTAAGTGCCCGCCTGGCAAGTAAAAGGTCCCAAGTTCAATCCCTTGTACCAGATAAAAAAACAAAACGAAACGAAAAATCCAGATGTTTCTCAAGCCCTTATTGAGTAAGGAGAATTTCCGAAGTTATAATTTTCATTGATTTTTTTTTCATGTGAAATAGTTCTACATGATTTCCCATTGACAGGAGATACCTTCATTTAGGACTTCATTGGGTCCAGGGAGATGGCTCAGTAGAATAAGTACTTGCCTGGCAAGCACAAGGGCCTGAGTTCAATCCCCAGTTCCACAAGGAAAAAAAAAAAAAAAAGGACTTCATGGCTTAATATTTTGACTACTATATTCCCTGGTGGTTTTTTTTTTTTTTTTTCTTATTCCAGTGCATCATTCTTCATACCAGTTGGCTGTACTAAAGTATTGCTTAGATCATACAGCCCTAATGTCCTTTGATTTGGAAGTATCCCAGCTGTAACCCCATTCACAGCTCAGGAAAGTTTTTAGAACACCTGAGGCATATGACTTTCCAATATTTTTTGAACCACCATATATGGATTAGCAGCTTTATGAGGCAGCTCAATCTACTTTTAATAATTTTAAAGTACTAGAAATTCCCTCTTATTCCACTACTGAATGGCTCCCTTAACTTCCACGCAAAACTAGTTGAGTTTTTTTTAATGAACACAAGAATGTGTATCTTCACATCTCCATTCTCTTCATCAGGCTGAGCATGCTTTGTTTCTGTTTGCTTTATTTTTTCCAGTGTCCCTGAGGCTGTCACTGTTTGACACATAGTAAATATTTAGTGCATATTTGCATCATGAATTAATGAATCCTTCAGTTAATGAATTAATGAATGGTTGCTTGCAGCATTTCTTTGACTCTAGTTTCATAATCTATAAAAGAAAATATCAGACATTGCCCTCCACCTGGTAGATGATCTGAGTAACTCCTGCAATGATAGAACATCTGCTCTTCTTTCAGCATCACAGAAATGTCAAATATTTCTGTACCAGAGTAGATTTTAAGTTTACAGGTTTATCCTCTGTGCTTTTGTATCTTTGTCAGGTCTGCAGTCTTTGGATCTACTAGATGAGCTAATGAAGGGTACACTGCAGTTACATCTGGTATTTCTTAACATCACATTGCTATGTTATAGCATAAGTATCTTACATGAATATATGTAGTCATATCTTTGAAACCCTTCTCATTCAGTTTGAGGCTTTATTCAGTGTGTATGAAGTTGCATATTTTTATTAGTATTCATAAATAAGTAGACCCTCTCTAGTGTGAAGCAATAAGACTTTATTAACATATTCAGTCTATAATCACTAGCACAGAAGCTGTGTAGCACAGTTTATGAAGTGCATAATCTCATGGAGTAAAACCAAATCATAAGACAGTCTCAATGAAATTGTAGTTTTGACCACATGTTTTTGCTTATTGAACCTGCTCTTCATTTACTTTTTTACCTAAGCTCATGGTAACAAAATCAAGAGAGTGGTGATAATAATTACTCAGCACTCTGACTGGTGTCCTGTCTCTACCAATTACCATGAATAATCAAAAACTTTATTGAATTTATTGTGATTATGATCCAGAAGCAACTATTTAAAGTCTTCTTTAAGGATAGGTGAAGGTTTTGCAACCTTATTGAATATTAGGCAATAGAATTTTTCGAAGAAAATATATAAACAAAAATATTAAGAAATGATCTTAAATTATTTTGCACTTTTGAAATCAGTGTTCCTCATACTAATTGTCACTTAATGGTGTGTTTTCAAGCTTTTCTAAATCACAGTGTCTATTTTTATAGTGTCTTTTTAAGGACCAAGATTGTTCTCTATTAAGTGAAACACTGGGAAAACATTTCCGGCCTGTGTACATAAATGGATTAGACATTTAGAGTATTCTACTTTAAAGACAATTCTTCTTGAGATTCTTATAAAGGAGGGGAAGAAGAGAAGTGGCATTTCCACATCTGTTAAATAATCATTAGCATGTAGGATTCAATTCTTCTTTTTCAGATTCAGACCAGCTGTGGAAGTAAACTTCAAGGGCCCCTTAGTTATTGCATATTTCAATAGCTTGCTGAGGATTTAGTTACCTAGTTCCACCACTCTGATCAAAGGGAACTCATTTACTTTATGCACCATTGTTATTGAAAGCATTCCTCATTTGATTGTTTTGCTTCTGAAATGTTGTATGAAAGGTCAGATGGGGTGTCTTTTCTCTGATTTCATCATGCCTCTGAGAATAACCTCTGCTACCAGTTATGTTGTATTTGGATGGGTCTACAATACCCCAGGGCATCTTTCTCTTAGCCTTGGTACATTTACTCTTATCACTTCTATTGCTGAATCAAGGGTATTTTAGTATCTGTATGACCAGTAAAAAACAAATTCAGAAAACAAACAGATTTTATATGTAACATGATTTCGTAGTATTGCCCAAGATATATTTACCATGAATTCTGGGTGCTAATCAAAAGCTTCCATTTATTTTGAGGGTTTTCACATTGTTGGCTTCATGTCTACTTTTGTAACCATAGAATGAAGCTTAATCTGGCCTAACATATCACCCAGGTAATGAACCCTCATTGGGCTATGATATAGAAACTCTGGCCCTTCGACAAGAAACACCAAAAGAATGACTGAAGGTGAAAAGCAAGATTTTACTACTTACAAATATATCCATACTGAATTACCATGGGAGTATGTTTATTGCTTCATTCTCCGAGGCCATAATAGGCTGTGTCTAATTGGCAAGCCATGATTCTATCAGCTCAGATCTTGGAGTTGGCATAAGGAGTTGCTCTGCCTTTGTATATAACTATCACCTGACTGTATGGAATTTTGAAGATATAGTAAGTTTGGACTATATCCGTATGCCTGCAAAATGATTATATTTTTGAATCTAAAGTTGTTTTCCTAAATAGTGGACGTCAGCATTTCTTTGAAATGTCCACATAGATATACAGTGAACTATTCTGTAGCATTTAACTACTTTTGAGTATGTTGATTAGATATAACAACATTCACTTGTTTATTAGCATATATAAGAAAGACCGTATTCTTTACTGCAGTAAAATCCCCCAGCCCAAGATGTAATAAAGAAATTAAGTAACAGGGTATAGTAGTGCACATCTGTAAAGTTAGGAAGCTGAAGCAGGAAGATCACCTTGAGCTCAAGCCATCCTGAAATACAAAAGGAGATCCTATTCTGTCTTAAAAAGACAACTTAAACATGTGTTTCTAATACTAATTTGAGCATGCAGAATAAGAAATTAAAAGAAAAAGCTTTCATGTAAAAGTAAATATAAGAGGCTTAAACACTATCCTGTTTAAACCCTTAAAATGTTAAGTGGTAGAATTCAACATGTAGTTTGGATTTTAAGATTTGTTTACCTTTCTGTTATGGAATAATATATTTTGAATTCTTTGTTTCTGTAGTCAAAGTATGTTCAGAAGCAAGAATCTTCTTGTGGTCTCTCCTGCTGACATACCAGCTTTAGCTACCATCATCACTCACCTAGATTTCTCCAGGGAAGTTTCCCATCTGATGGTTCTGCTTTTGCCCTTGGGATCCTCCCTCCTTTGATACCATACAAGCACTGTGCCTGGACTCAACACGCTAGCCAGAGTGATTCACTTCAAATATATAATGGATCTCCTCACTGCCTTTCACTAGCCACTGTTTCACTCTTGAGTGAAAAGTGAAGCCTTTATAACAGCGTTTTTGACCCTGTGCAGTCTGGCTTCTGTTAGCTCCCAACTTTCTGCCCTGCTCCTTTCCCATTCTTGATATACACCAAGAAGAAGCTTAGCCTAGGGTCACTGTACTGGCTCACCTCTTATCTGAAACCCTTCAACTGGGGACATCTTCCTGTGAGGTTTTCTTATTTCCTTATTCTTTGCTGCAGAGCCTCTCACCCTGATTTTCCTGTTGAGAGTTGCAGCCTATCCTGCCACTCCACACCCAGGAGCCTCCCTACCCTTCTGTGTTCTTTTTCTAAAGCAGTTATTATCTACAGATAATCATTTGTCCTTTAATTTACTTTGTAACTTTGTTTTCCCTCAAAATAATGAATTCCAATACAACAACCTGCCTACCCCCTAAAATGCCCAAATAGCAGAAATAATAGATTTGTTCATTAGAATTGATGTAGATGCCTGGAACAGTACCTCATCCATACATAGTAAGTGCTCAAACACAAACAACTTTCTTTCCTTCTTTCGTTTGTTCATTCGTTCGTTCTTCCATTCTTTCTTTCTAAACAGAATCTTGCTATGTAGTTCAGACTGATCTCACTGTGTAGCCTTGACTGGTGTCAAACTGCCAGCTACCCTCCTGCCTCTCGAGTGCTGGGATCACAGGCATGTGCCATCATGTCCAATCTCAAACATATTTCTTTTAAAGTTTGGAGAGTTGGTCTTGAGAGAAAGGTATGGTTCAGAATTGTCCAACTGAGAGTTAAATATTTGGAGAGTGGACAGGCCATAGACAAACTTGTGGGATTCTGACAATTCTACTTTAAAACTACATCACAGTGCATTACTTTGCACCATCTCTACCACTGTGGAGATAAATGACTTCTCATTCACCTAACTTATAGTAATGTCCATAACTAGCCATCTGGATACCAACCTCACCTTTCACCACATTTT
>NW_004524690.1:3445692-3449713 GCF_000260255.1 Octodon degus
CGAGGCCATAATAGGCTGTGTCTAATTGGCAAGCCATGATTCTATCAGCTCAGATCTTGGAGTTGGCATAAGGAGTTGCTCTGCCTTTGTATATAACTATCACCTGACTGTATGGAATTTTGAAGATATAGTAAGTTTGGACTATATCCGTATGCCTGCAAAATGATTATATTTTTGAATCTAAAGTTGTTTTCCTAAATAGTGGACGTCAGCATTTCTTTGAAATGTCCACATAGATATACAGTGAACTATTCTGTAGCATTTAACTACTTTTGAGTATGTTGATTAGATATAACAACATTCACTTGTTTATTAGCATATATAAGAAAGACCGTATTCTTTACTGCAGTAAAATCCCCCAGCCCAAGATGTAATAAAGAAATTAAGTAACAGGGTATAGTAGTGCACATCTGTAAAGTTAGGAAGCTGAAGCAGGAAGATCACCTTGAGCTCAAGCCATCCTGAAATACAAAAGGAGATCCTATTCTGTCTTAAAAAGACAACTTAAACATGTGTTTCTAATACTAATTTGAGCATGCAGAATAAGAAATTAAAAGAAAAAGCTTTCATGTAAAAGTAAATATAAGAGGCTTAAACACTATCCTGTTTAAACCCTTAAAATGTTAAGTGGTAGAATTCAACATGTAGTTTGGATTTTAAGATTTGTTTACCTTTCTGTTATGGAATAATATATTTTGAATTCTTTGTTTCTGTAGTCAAAGTATGTTCAGAAGCAAGAATCTTCTTGTGGTCTCTCCTGCTGACATACCAGCTTTAGCTACCATCATCACTCACCTAGATTTCTCCAGGGAAGTTTCCCATCTGATGGTTCTGCTTTTGCCCTTGGGATCCTCCCTCCTTTGATACCATACAAGCACTGTGCCTGGACTCAACACGCTAGCCAGAGTGATTCACTTCAAATATATAATGGATCTCCTCACTGCCTTTCACTAGCCACTGTTTCACTCTTGAGTGAAAAGTGAAGCCTTTATAACAGCGTTTTTGACCCTGTGCAGTCTGGCTTCTGTTAGCTCCCAACTTTCTGCCCTGCTCCTTTCCCATTCTTGATATACACCAAGAAGAAGCTTAGCCTAGGGTCACTGTACTGGCTCACCTCTTATCTGAAACCCTTCAACTGGGGACATCTTCCTGTGAGGTTTTCTTATTTCCTTATTCTTTGCTGCAGAGCCTCTCACCCTGATTTTCCTGTTGAGAGTTGCAGCCTATCCTGCCACTCCACACCCAGGAGCCTCCCTACCCTTCTGTGTTCTTTTTCTAAAGCAGTTATTATCTACAGATAATCATTTGTCCTTTAATTTACTTTGTAACTTTGTTTTCCCTCAAAATAATGAATTCCAATACAACAACCTGCCTACCCCCTAAAATGCCCAAATAGCAGAAATAATAGATTTGTTCATTAGAATTGATGTAGATGCCTGGAACAGTACCTCATCCATACATAGTAAGTGCTCAAACACAAACAACTTTCTTTCCTTCTTTCGTTTGTTCATTCGTTCGTTCTTCCATTCTTTCTTTCTAAACAGAATCTTGCTATGTAGTTCAGACTGATCTCACTGTGTAGCCTTGACTGGTGTCAAACTGCCAGCTACCCTCCTGCCTCTCGAGTGCTGGGATCACAGGCATGTGCCATCATGTCCAATCTCAAACATATTTCTTTTAAAGTTTGGAGAGTTGGTCTTGAGAGAAAGGTATGGTTCAGAATTGTCCAACTGAGAGTTAAATATTTGGAGAGTGGACAGGCCATAGACAAACTTGTGGGATTCTGACAATTCTACTTTAAAACTACATCACAGTGCATTACTTTGCACCATCTCTACCACTGTGGAGATAAATGACTTCTCATTCACCTAACTTATAGTAATGTCCATAACTAGCCATCTGGATACCAACCTCACCTTTCACCACATTTTGAGCTCAATATAGTGAATAAAAAAGCAGGTGTCCAAAGAAGACAAGTACTAAAAGCTGCAGAAGAAAGGGCACATAGTAATTAATAAAGAAGTTTCTGAAAAGAGGGGGTGAATCTTAGATGAAGAACAAAAGTAAACTGAAAAAGAACAAGGCTTTATTTTCTTTGGAACAGTTGAAAAAAGACATTAAAAAGATCAAGAAAATGTAAATAACTAAAACTGTCAAAATTGAAGAATGTAACAGCTCTGAATGTCAGGAAGGCTATCAAGATACTAGTGCTTTCATACTTTGCTGATTTGTTTAAAATGGTCCAAACACATTGGAGAAGTATTTTTTTTCTTGTGTTTCTATTCTTTCTGTCTTTTCTTTTTTTTTTTTTTTTGGTACCAGGGATCAACTCAGGACTTTGTGTTTACCAAGCAGACATTTATGCTGCTGAGCTATATCCCCAACTAAATTTTTTTTTCTTAGTGTATGTTTGCAGTACATGATGATTACATTCATTCTGGGGAGTTGATTTATGTACATAATGTGTCTTAATCCTTTTTTCCTTCCCCTCCCATCCTTTTCCTCCCTCCATGTCTTGGTCCCCTTCAATTGTTTATGAAGTTAAATATTTACTCAATAGTTGAGAAATTGCATTCTTAGATATTTATCAAAAAATTTAGGAGCTATATAATATGTTAAGAACTATTGATAGCAGTCTTAATAACAAAATTAAAAACTGTTGTCCATCAACAGGGTATATATAGTGTATTCATATAATGGTATGTTATTAAGCAGTAAAATAAAATGAACTATCGCTGCACATAACAATATGAATGTAGAGGGTCAGTCAAATAGCCCAGCTGATTAAGACACCTGCAAGCAGGCACAAGGGCCAAGGGTTCAATCCCCAGGCCTGCCATGCCACCCCTGCCACCAGGGTGCTCTGAGAAGGCAAATGAGACTGCGAGAGGTGGCGTGCACCTGTAATCCCAACTCTTGGAAGGCTATAAACAGGCGGACCACTACGAGTCTGATCTATTAGTGACACCCTGAACACCCTGTAGACTCTTCCCTAAAATACAAAAAAAATAATAAAAATTAAAAAAATATGAATGTATCTCAGACACATTAAGCAAAAGTAGCCAAAGAGAGTACTGCGTGATTCTAAATACATTAACACCCATGTATTTTTGTGTGTTTTATATGTGTGTGTGTATACATGATGAAACATATCAGAGAGCAAGTACCTTAAGTAGGGGGAAGAGGAAAGAAATTGGAAATGAATATAAGGAGCATTCTGGGTAAAGGAAATGTTCACTTTCCTGGATGATTCTCAGATGTTTGCTATGGTCAGACTTCTGAAACTGAGCATTTAACATCTGTATACTACATTATATGTATACTGTGTTGTATATTAATATCTCAGTAAATATACAATAAAATCTATGAGTAAATGTTATTTTATGAAATTCTGAACTACAAAGGCCAGAAAAATCTCATGTCTAGTAGAAAAGTTGGATACCAGCATCATTGTTGTGTATAGCAATTTCAGAGCGTGGTGTTATGTAAATCAGACACAGAAACCTAAATAGTGTATGATTTCTCTTACATAAGAAGTCAGTGAGGGGCCAGGGAGATGAATCAGTAGAATAAGCGCTCGCCTGGCAAGCACAAGAGCATGAGTTCAATCTCCGGTTCCGCCAAAAAAAAAAAAAAAGGTCAATGAGGAGTGATTAGATTGGAAGATTGGAAGATGAGAAAACAGAGCAGCAAATTTAAGAAATACGACATGAAGTCAGCAGTAGAAAACTAAGTGCCTCAGCAGAAATAAAGGTGTAGCCAACACAGACAAGAAGGCTGTGTCACTGTGGAGTCCATCCATACGGTCTTGCTGTGTTGGTGAGTGAAAGTGCCTTAGCTATTAATCTGACTCACAACAATCAAAACTGACAAGATTCATTTTAGGTGAGGTGATTCTACATTTTATTTTATTTTATTTATTTTTTTTTTTGGCAGAAGCAGGGATTCAACTCAGGCCCTTGCGCTTGCCAGGGAAGCACTTATTCCACTGAGCCATCTCCCCGGTCCTATCTTTTTAAAA
>NW_004524690.1:3458803-3463917 GCF_000260255.1 Octodon degus
AAAAAAAAGCTAGTTAGCATAGAAATGTAACTTTGTATAGAACACGTGTACACACATGCACATGGACACTCGCCTATATTCACACATCGCAAGAAATGCAAGTAAAACAGGAAACCAGAAAAAAATCAGTGGTTCATATCCTGTTATCCACGTATATTGTCAAGATGTTAACCACTGGGAAAAATCAGTAAAAGGGTACACTAAGCTCTGTCTTATTTCCTAAAGTGTGTGAAAATTTGTAGTTCTCCCCACATATTCAGATGGCAAAAACAAATGGTTAACAGACTTTTTCTTGAAGTGCCAGATAATAAATATTTTAGGCTTTCAGGATCAGGGCAACTAATTCAAATCTTTTGTTGTAGCACAAATATGAAAGGGTGAGGCTGTGTTGCTTATAACTCTGTTTACAAACACACGCAGCAGCAGACTACACCTTGTGGCCTTCTGGTTTAAAAAGATGCACAAGCTTTTAATTTTCTACCTGGTAATACTTTCCAGAATTAAATGATAACAAAAATTAATTAGATATATTTATAATGCTATAATTTACACCCCCTGTTGTAATTTTCTTAACTCTATACATACAGAATAGCAATTTCATTTATGATTAACAGTTTTGAAAGCATTACTTTGGTATCATGCTTCTGTTTGGCAAATCCTCAAGTTAAAGTTACTTCTCTTACAAAAACATGAAATAGTTGGGACAGAGCATTGTATTAAAGAAATAATACTGAATTTCTATCTTGAGATTCTCTTCCTTAAGCATGGGTAGTAATTAGTTTAAAAGTAAGGTCCTGAGGTAAAGTAGCCATTTTCTGTGCTCTCCCTCATTTTTTCCCCTCATTATGTCCTAGGGTTGAGCATCCTCTGGAAGAGTTTATGCTGTGTTCGATTACTCTCATTTTCAGGAAGTAATGAAGGATTGCTTTAAGTAGAATTCAACTTTAAAGAGTACAGTCAGGCTTAAACATCTATTGAGATAATGTAAAGAAATTTCATTATATAAGATTTTGATTTTTTTTTTTTTTATTCAGGAGAATTTTTGTGCTTGTTTTCTATCCTTCCTGCCACATTATGAGCACAACTGTAAGAAATCAGATTCGGTTTCCTATCTGGACCAAATTTCTTTCTCCTAATGTTTGTTTTTCCCGTCTGCCTCTTCTGTTTTAATATGAGTGATTTACATGGTAAAACCTCTTGAATGCAGAGAAAATACAAAAGAATTTGCATTTAAGAGGCACAAATCTAAATGTTTTTAGTCAGTGCTGTAGAGTGTTACAAAGAAAAATGGGCTTTACTATTTAGAAGAGATAATTACAAACAGTATAGTACATCGGTGTCAAAATTTTTTTTCAGTGATTCTGAATTAGAGCCACTCCTATATAAATTGCCCAAGTGATTAGAGTTGGTACAGCCAAATAAAATTGAAAAGATGGTATCTTATGGTTTTAAATAATTTTAAAACATGGAAGATATTTCTGAAAATATTTAGATGGTTCTGTGCTTGACTTATGTTTTGCCCTTCACTTAATGTGCTGCTGATCAATGTATTCTTATCTCTTAATTATCTCAAGCCTTACCCTACATCTTTATCTGAATTGCCAGGGCTTTCCTTTATGTGTTCATTACAACACTGTAAATGTCTACTAACTCCTGTAACCACTCCTTCCCCAAAGACCACACCACAGCTTCCTCCACACACGTGCACACACCCCCCACACACATACCCTCTATGCATCTTCCATACTGTTGCTGGAGTAGTTTTCATAAAAATACCTCTCTGACCTTGCAGTTCATTTGCTTGTTATTCAAATGGTGTAGTAGAACAAGGCAAGACCCATCAGTACCTTTATTCCGCCTGTTTTCTACCTTCTTGGCTGCTCTGGTAGACAGAATGTTATATTATGTGGAACATTTCTACTAGTATAATTTTGTTACAATTCTCATTTCAAATTTAATATATCAGTGCCTGATACCAAAGGGAGACATTCTCGGTGAACTCGTTTACCTGTGAGAGAACAGTGGTTGAAATGTGGTTATTATGAGAAAATGGCATGAAGTTGAAGTTTGTTTTTTCGGTTGCTGCTTCTCTTGTTTAAATAGGATATAATTGTGTTTGAGAGTCATTAGAAAATAAAGATTAAATCTTAGTCTTGATTTTTAAAAAATTTAAGCAAGAGGTTCAAATTTACCTGTATCCTAGGTAGTAAAAGTAAATAGAGACAAATGTACTCTTTCGAAAGCTATCATTGTTTCTTAATATGACACTATTAATGTAATGTAATGTAATGCTATTTTGGAAATTTGCTGCTTTTCTCAAGTATTCGCTTGTTCTTATTCTTTTCTGTGTTTTAAATGAAGGAGAATAAAGCATAAAAGAAGGTACTCTACTGAATTCACTATCTCTTTGTGAACTGCATTATCTCTGACCTCAGAAGTAATTTTTTGAAGAGCTTCATATTTAGTTTCCCTTCCTCTTTGCAAGTCTCTTGTACCAGCATTTTCAGGGACCTTCACAAATATTTTTTTTTTCAATTAAGATAAAGATGACAACTACATTGTGATGTAACCATTTCTTTGGTAACTTCTGGTTTTGACAGGTCCATTAGATCTGCCCAGTTGTAAATTTTCACATTTCTAATTTGTCCTAAGATCAGAAAGTATTTTTCATTTGCTAGTATTTATGAGCAGCAAGCATGAATGAAGGCATGACAGATTTCATAGACCGTTGACGAATCTGTTTTAACTCAGTGCCAGGGCAAATACTCAACCTCAAGCCTGATGATTCAGCTTAGACTGCTGATCATACGTGGCACAGTTCTAAATATAAAGAATGTCGCTGAGGGTACTTTTCATTTTTATGTGTACAGTGATATGTTGCCTATAACTTACCTCCATTCGCATTGACATTTGAAAAGCATATTCCTAACCATGATATAAATGAACTATGCTTTTGATCCTTTCTGATACTCTAGTTTTGCAATATGCATAAGGCTAAAATATCTAAATTACTCAGGCATCTTAACAGATAAAGTGAGCAGTTTTTTAAAAAGTAATATTTTGTCTTGAATATAATATATAAAATTGTTTGCCTATTTTTATAACTTCCCAAATATATAAATATGGCAGCACTTGATCAAAGTAAGGAAATAGTTAACAGTTCTTTGTAAATCAGAAGCCCATTAACTTTTAATTATGCTTTTTCAAATATTTGCCAGTAAAGTGTAGTGACAATCCAAGATGGGCTGGTGGAATTGTGTTTTGTAGTACTGTTTGATTTAATAACTATAATAATCCCTTAAGACTGATAGGAAAAATATATTGTGCTTACATTAGCAGGTATTGTGAGTTTGTAAAAAAAAACTTTCAACGCCAAGATTTCGTACAAGGGCAAGAAGAAAATGAATGAATAGGATCTTGTTCCTTCAAAATTATTACATTTATAGATTTTTTTAAAACTAATATATTTGTGTCTTTAGCATGAGGGAGATGCTTTAGAAAATTTTTAAAGTGAGAAAAAAATGCTGCCCACATACTAAAAAAATATTTACCTTTTTATAAAATTGAAAATTACATCTAAATTAGTCTTTGCCAGTGTTTCCCTATTTAAGTGCAATGTATAGTTCCCTGTAATGGAAAAATGCTTCTATTATCAATTAATGCTAAAGTAGGGTCTCCATGTTGGATCTAACTCTAACCCCAGACTCAACATAAATCAAACATTTCTTCATTTCAGAATTGGATTTCTACAGTAATATCATAAATCTAAAATTTCCCCTTTATATTTCTTTGTGATAGCATGCCTGAGACAAAAATGACAAAAATAATTATTAGTATTCTATAAATTAGAAAAATAAAAGCTTCTCTGGGAAGCTTTGGAGTAACACTGTGACAGCTGTCATCTTTTTTAATTTTCCCAAATATTTTGCACAGTTGTAAGGCAGAAATAAGTACCTATAGTTTAAGATAACTGAAAGATTAACCAAGATAACATATGTAGAACACATAACATAATAAGGCTCGTGAGTTTTAATATTTAGAAATTTCCTTTTGAATTCTATCTTCATTCCCAACTTTTTTGCATTGATGATCTGTATAGTTACATTAAGCCTAGATTTTAGAGTTACTGAGTAGGTAATTTATTTATAACCAGCAAATTTTATTTTATTTTATAAATGTGAAATAGAGAAACAATGTGTAATTCCTTTTTTTGTAAGGAGGATTATGTTTTAAGTGCACAGTATTTTTGAGTATTAGGGGTTAAAGAAATTATTATATACTGGATATGGATGTGTTGGAATGTTTTAAGAAATCGATTCTCACTAATGGAGAGAATGTTTTTAAAGTGAACTATTGCCATTCCTCAGTCAACCACATACAGCAGAAACAATTCAGGTAAACATTGCTGGAGAGACAAGCTCTTCCTCACAGAATTAATGAGAATTGCAGCGATCTTCCATGGGGAATTAGAATTAGAAGAACCTTTTCCATGTGCATTATTCCCTAATGTCTAGAACCAGATAAGTAGCCTCTAATTTTAAATGTGCAATTATCCAAACAAGATGAATGTGCAGGGCAGAGCTGGATAAGAATGTCTACCTTAATGTTAATGTTTTTATTCTCTTTTCTAATAGACACATAGTTGGCAAAGCTGCATTTCTGTGAGATCCTGTAAGACACAGCTAACTCAGGAGCAATATAGCCAGCTTCATCTTGCATCAACCGTGGAGATATGGCCCCAGGGAGAAACATCCAAGAATAAGCCCCTTGCCATTGTCCTTCAGAATGCTTTTGATCAGTTGTTTTATCTTGACTAGATTTATATTTTATTAAATGCAAGCTGATAAACCAGGGTAGCATTTGATACATGGAATTAGCAACCATAGCTTTAAAATGTGCATGTCTATTTTCTTAAGGAACTACAGAATTATGGAATATTTTTAACTGAAATAAAAGACTTAGAAATTATAATCTGTCACCCTATTATTATAGATGAAAGGAAGCAAGACTAGGAACATAGAATATATTAATGATGAAACTAGGAAATAAATATATTGGTTTATGTTAAACTAAAGAAAAAATATGTAAGAATTGCCTTTTTCATATATAGTTCT
>NW_004524690.1:3464017-3468489 GCF_000260255.1 Octodon degus
CCAGGGAAGCACTTATTCCACTGAGCCATCTCCCCGGTCCTATCTTTTTAAAATTTTATTTTATTTTATTTATTTGTTTTTAGGAGAGGTGATTCTTAAGTGCAAGATTACAAAATTCTGTGACCAGGTCCAAAAAGTGTAAGCACAGGATAATGCCCATAGTAAACTATCAATAAATAGTAGCTTCTGTTTTGCTTACAATCTTAGATGTAGAAAGGCAAAGGATATGAAGATAATCTATATTATTACAAAGGCAATTCTTATTCAAGTTTTTAAAATATTTTTAAACTGTACTTTCTTTGTATTTATTCTTTAAAGTTTCTGACCATAGTGGTAAGTAAATCAGACACATGAGCTTAAATATTGCATGATTTCTCTTATATGAGAAATTCAGTATAGAAACAAAGAGCCAAATAAAAGACAGATTGTCTAAAAAAAGGGGGGGAGGGAAGAAATTATTGTAACCCAACATAGACAATGTATCTAAAAGTGTCCTATTCCTGTGCTGCCCCCACCCCCACCCCCACTCCCCAGGGCACACTGAGACAGTGATTGAGACTGCTTGGTGGCATGCGCCTGTAAGTCCAGTGCTTGGGAGGCTGAAAGCAGGAGGATCATTATGAGTCCAATCCATGTAGTGAGACCCTGTACTAAACACATAAGAATAAATAAATAAAAGTATACTTTGATTTAGTATAGTTAGCTTACGATTTTACATATTTTTAATATATTAGTCTGGTTGTTAAGGACTTACAAATAAACAAATCTGATGCTGACAAGAAAGAGGAAGGGGAAAGAGTAAAAAAACAATTGAGATTTGTTATATACATGTACCAATTCCCCACAGTAATCATTATGTTCTGTGATGCAGTGACCATTGTACATTGCAAACATACTAGCAAAAATGCAAATAAAACAATTTGAATGTTAGGAAAAAGTTTAGATAACTTGAGAATTTTATTTAATTGTGCTACATTTTCCTCTTAATTTGGATAATACATTTCTTATCAGATATATTTTCACTGAAAAGTACTACATAGGAATCACTGGAATGAACATTTTAATGTGTACTTTTTCAAACTATATATAATTAGCATAAAAGACTACGGAATTTTGAACAGTATAACTAAATTATAAATTGCTATGAAACAGAAACTAAAACCCATTATGACACACAGCAATTAGGAATAATGTGACTGTTAAACCAAGTACTTTGGGCTGATTCTGAAGTGAGTGGCAGATTTGCAAACAGCATTATTTTTCTGAACAACCACAGGCAAAGGTTGCTCTTAAAATGAGAACACTGTTGTAAAGACAGTGCCTTGTCTGCCATACTGGTCTTTTCAGCTTCACATAAGTAGCTATCAGTTTGGAGGCAGGTATCTAAATGCCAGAGATAGCAATAAAATATTTTAGTAATCTGAGTCACTCACTATATACCATCATATAAATCTTGGTCATAGGGCTAAATGTAATTAATGATACATTCAGAAATGAAATATTCTTGAGTAACTCCATAACAGAGTTCTAAATAACAGGTAGTGTTCATAAACCTCGTGATTTGCAGATGAGTGTATGTCTTCAGCAAATTGTGATTCTTCTAAATTCTACCAAACCTGATATATCAATCACTTCTTTTTTTTTTGTTTTCTAATTTTTTAAATAATTTTTTTAGAAACAAATAGCAACGTGACAGTTTCAAAACTGATTACTAGCACAGTTTCAATAATTATTATGCACTGCATATTGTTGTCTTAGTGGTTATTCATTTACCAGATGTAGACATGATATCCTGTCCATAGACAGTATTAGAAGAAATCTCTCTATTCATCGAATTAAGAGAATGCAACTGTATATCTATCCTATTTTGAATATACAGATACCAAATGGTCGTTCACTTGTATCCCCTTTTTTTGTTTAGTTTTGTCAGAGAAGGGTATTCCGTTGTCTTTTAAATATTGTAGGTGTGTGAATTCAGCAAAATATTCCAATATAGTCCAGTAGTCCATGATAGTAGTGGGTTTTCTGTAAGACTGGCAGTGTCAGAAGTTGTTGACTTTAGCCTTTTACAGCACAACATATTAATGTGGCTTTACTTTTTATACTTCGTCTTGGTTTTAATACTTCTGTTTAGAGCTAAGTAGGAGGAAAAAACTCAGAGGCATTCAGCTTAAGAAACTTTTAGTGTTTGGCAGTAGAAAGAGCCCTAGATTTGATAAAGAAGTTTGAATTCACTTAAGAACTCATTCATTGTTGGTAGCTGCCTAATTCAGGAGTTAGAATTTCAACACTGGAATAGTCATATATGATTGAGAGTCTATAAAAAGTGATTGAGGGATTTGATTCTTTTTTTTTTTTTTTTTGGCGGAACCAGGGATTGAACTCAGATCCTTGTGTTTGCCATTCAAGCGCTTATCCTACTGAGCCATCTACCCAGCCCCAAGGATTTGATTCTTGTGTCATTCCTCAAGGCCAAATCTGTGACTTTATCACAGCTGTTTATAAGAAGAAGCAGGGAAGGTAAAATAAATGTTGAAAACCCATTCTAAACAGCCACAAGCAAAGGTTCCCACATTGAAAGAACACCAAAACTGTGACTTTAGAGCACTGTTATCAGTTAAAAATGTTGACGGTTTTCACAAGGATTTGTAGAAGAGTATTGCACTAGGGAAGCATAATAGGAGAGAGTATCTAAACTTTCTATCAAAGGTGAATTTTGTATGATTTAATATTAAAAAGCTATTTTAGCTTTTAATTCTCAAATGTTTATTAATAAGGAAAAAATTGAGATTCATTTTTCACTCATTAAAATGATTATGCTTAAACAAGTTCTTTTCATATTTATCATCATTTATTACTATTTTTCTTCTTTTAATGTATTTGGTTTTTACAGGGTCTCACTGTGCAGCATGGATTCATAGTGATCCTCCTGTTTTTCAGCCTCCCAGCACTGGAATTACACGTGTACACCACTACACTCAGACTCTGTGGCCATCTCAGCATGTTCTGGGGGCGTGACTGGCATGGCTTGTGGTGCTGGGGATTGAACCACAGTCAGTGCGCTTGACTAAGCTTGCCTAAGCAGGAGCTTTTGTCTGCTGAGCTATCTTGCCTACTCATTTTATTATTCAGCAATAAAAATAGATTAACTACAATAAAGTATGAAAACCTAAAATAAATCATTAAAGATACTCAGATCATTGTTTTTCCATTTCATGTCAAATGCAGGAAAATATTTTGATTCAAAAGACATAGTTCTTTATTTATTTACTTGGTAAAGGATCTTGCTGCACAATTAGGTCTCATAGTGATCCTCCTCTCTCAGCCTCTCCAGCGTGGGGTCCATCACACCCTGTTTCAGTAGCCGGCACAGTGCACCTGGGTTTCTGGGGCCAGCACGGCATGGGGTACCAGGGATTGAACTTGGGTCTATTGTGCTTGCCAGGCAGGAGCTTAGACTGCCAAGCTATCTCCCCAGCCCCAAAAGACTTAATTCTTATATACGCTTCTTTTTCTATTCATGGCTCAAAGTGCTTCCTCACAATTTATCAAAAGTCCCATAATTTTTCATTACAGTAAACATGAAAATTCATGGTTATGTGAAACTAGAAACTTATGTGCTTGTGTGTGCCTTTTTAAATTTTTTAAAATAACTAGTTATGTTTAATTCATTTCCATAACATGAATTTCTACTCTGAGCAAAAGTGAAATTTACCACTGTAATATTTATTTATTTATTCTTCACTTTATTTCAGAAAGGACACTTATAGGAAGAATTTACTTATAGATTATTGTCATTTGGTATACATTACTTCATGCATTTATGTATTGCCATCTCTACTACATTGTATTTATAAAATTTTCCTATAGCAATTTTTTGATTTAGAAATGAAGGAAGCATTTTTAAGCAAATGGATTATTCTCAGGCACTGTATAAATGATTATTTAAAATGTAAAAGCATTTCATCGAGCCATTTACAAATGCAATGTATTAGATAGTATTACTCAGGGACATGTTAAAATAGTATCTTTTACCTTTCTGATATAATTCCAGATGATTTAGATATATATGATATTTTAATTTAAAGTGGCAAATTGCCTTTTAATACACCTAAATTTGGTTATATTTCTGTTCCTGTTCTTCATATTCTTCTACTTCCTTGCAAACTGTCCCTCTCTACAAGGTTTGTATTAAAATAAACTACTCAAATTTATTTTAAGAAAAATCTTTTTTTATTTTTTTTTGTGTGTGTCTGATTTTTTTTTTTTTAGGATATTTTAGCTTTATTGATACAGTTTGACAATAAAATTATGGATATTTAGGGGATACAAAGTGATGTTTTGATATATCCACTTTATAAAATTATTACTATACTCAAGTTAATTAATATATTCATCACTACATGCGCTCTGTTCTGTTTATGCTAAGAACAGATCAAAATTACCCTCTGAAAATGTTCCAAGTGCACAAT
>NW_004524690.1:3477835-3504988 GCF_000260255.1 Octodon degus
TAGTACAAACCCAAGCATCATTTGATTATTAGTGCTATATTCAAATATAACATATTTTCCATACTGGGCAGATAATATACAGGTTGACTGCTAAAGACGTTTTGAACTGTGTGGTTTTTGCATGTACTTTGCATATATTATAATAGTGTAGTTTTTCTAAAATATTTGGGTTAAAGTAAATATATTCAAGACTGTGCAAACTAGAATGCAGCAGAATCAAAGGGATGATTTTTATTGATAAATTCTAGTAATACAACTTTTACTTCAGTTTTAAGAATCATTATGATTTTCAACAGAAGGGCATACTTATTGTGAACCTTAAGCATCTTTCTGAAATCTGAAAAAGATTTGTGAAAACAGCCTGCAATAAAAATCATACACGCTTCATAAAACACTACTTGATAGATATCACTTGCACCATTAAGAACTAAACGACAAAGGATGTAATTTCAGTTCTGGCATGCAATATTAATCGAAAGCCTTTAAAACATCTTGCTGATGGGAACCATGACAACGTGACATTGAAGAATTATGAGCTAAAGACATCTATCTTAATCGGATTTTCAAAGTAAATGCCATGAAACATAAAGTTTTTTCATTCTTCCTTGCATTTTTACATGTTTTAGTGAGGAACATAATTGCCTGTATGTTGCTTTAAATGCTAAGAATATAAGCTCAGAACTTTAACATATGAGTTCAATATACAAGACTTAAGCAAATTTTATGTAAGCATACTCTGCAATGCAGAAAATTTCTGCAATCCTATAGATCCTTTAAGTAGAGATATGTTATTGATACTAGATAAGTTAGAGATATAGTTATGCATATATTTGGTTTTATAGATTTGGAAATGAAAATAGAATGTTTGTCAAACCTTTCCTATAGGATGGGAAAATGTAGGAAAAAATAGGAAATATCAAAAAATATCTTATGTGAGTATCCCTGAATGTATGGTAAAATTTTTGCATTACTCATTTGCATAAAAATTGCTTGAAAAATACCTGGAAATTATGGAATTACATTAAATAGCACTTCACCATTTATAAATACATTTTAATATATATTATATCTTTTAATCTTATAAGACTTCTGTATATGAAGTAAATCAGTACTCCCATTTTGCAGGTGAAGAACTGGAAAATTTAAAATAGGTAATTGATTTACAGTTGTTAAATGTGGACCCAGAGCTTGAAATCACCTCTTAAGGATTGAATGTTTGTGTCCCCCGGAGTTCATGTGGTGAAGTACAAACCACCTGTGTGACTGACTGTATTTGGTGATGGGGCATTTGAGGAAGTAATTATGGTTAAATGAAGTCATAAAGGTCTGGATTCAAGGCTACAGGATTTCCATCCATTTAAGAGGAGGTACCAGATCCACTATGCCCCTCCCCTAGCACCTATACGCAAATGCACACAACCCTTTAAGAGTATAGCAAGAAGACATTCATCTTATAGCCAGAAAGCCAGCTGTTGCTTCAAACTGATGTTGCCAGACCTTATCTTGGACTTCCAACTTACTGCACTGTAAAAGCAAAGGCTAGATAAAATAGACTGAGACTCTTTGTCTTATAATTAAAAATGTATTGTAACTCTAATCTTAACACTTAGAAAGTAGTTCTGTATTTTTTTTTTATTTGAAGCCATTCTGGCTTCTTAAATAGATGTTTTACAAGTGACTTTAATATTGAAATTAGAAGTCAATTCCAACTTGATAGAAAGTAATTTTTAGGATATGTACTTTAAGATGTTAAATTATGAGATAACGTGAGGTTTATAATTATCTTAAAATTTTAATATTTATAACAAAGCTATTGTATCAAGTTTTTATCATATAGTATCTAAAATAAAGAGAATTTCAAAACTGAAAAGCCTCAAAATTCAGTGCATGACCCTCATTTTAGTCTTCTTTCATTCCTTTTTTCCTTTTTCTTCTTCCTCCTCCCCTTCCTTTATTTTTTTATTTAACAGAGGGGAAAAACCAGAAAGTAATTGATTTACCTGTAGTTATCTTAGTGAGCTGGAGTAAGCACCCATCTCTGTGATCCCTTTATCCTTTTCAGGTCTTTCTTTTCTATAGACATTCGCTTTATGGTAAAGAATCTATTACCTGAAAAGCACAGCGAATCTGCATTTTTTTAAATATTTGATTTACTTTTTTTCTTAGGCTACTTGTCATATAGTAATACATCTTGTGGTTGCTTTTCAGTCTGACCTTATCTGTATTTCAAATATATTTTATTTCTATCATGTCATATTCTCCATTTAAAGTCAGTAAAATTTAATTGCAATAAAATCAAATGCTCATTATGTAATGAGAGAAAAGTGTTTATTGATTACATGTCAACAGTTTATTTTCAGGATTGAGACAGCTTTTGCTTTCTGTCTCAGGCAAAATATTTTAAGATGGGTAGAACACTGTCCTAAAGCACACAGAGAGACATTTTAATGTTATCTTTATCTAGTTTTCTATGCATGTTTAATAGGTTTCTTATTAGAAATGATGGTGCAAAACCGTGAATTCTATAGAGGGTCTATCGGTGGTATTGCTAATGTTTATCCTATGGCAAAATGCTAAAAGTTGCAAAAGGCAATTACTTATACTTATTTCAGTGCCCTTTAAATAGTTCGGGGTGTTTATTAAGCACACTTAGAACAAGAACAGTAGAAGTCAGGGTAATATCAAAGAGAAGTTGCTGGCATTCAAGAAAAGTTATCATTTACGTAAAACACACTCCAGAAAGTTACAATCCAACAGCAAAAACAAATAGCAAAGAAAGCCATGTAAAATGAAGAATATGTATATGTTCACCAGTATGTTTTGCATAATTTGACAACTGTGAGAATGGTATTAAGAATTTTGGAGAATGCTTTTTAGCTGTAAAGAAAGGTCTTTTTTTTCTGGAACTCTTAATAGATGTTTATAAGTCTTTATTATTTTCTTTAATTTCTTTTTAAATTGGAACTATATATTCGTATGTAGACATGCTTTATTTTTCTGTTTCTCTTTCTGAGGATGAGTTATTTTCCTAGGTTTGCTTTCCAATTCACTGCTACTGCTTATAATCATTTCCAGTTTGCTTTTTAAATCATACAATCAGATTTTAATTTCAATAGCTGCCTTTTTCCTCTTTATAGACATTCTTTTCTTTCAAGACTGAATCATGCCCTTTTTAATAATGTTTAATTCTGTGTTACATTATACATGTTTATACATTTTTTAAATATTTATTTAGGTTTATGTAATGGTTATACTATCACAAATTTTTGAGGAGATAAATTCTCACTGATTTTCTTTTGTCTATAAACTATCACTCAAGGCAGATTGTTTTCTCTTAAGTTTTGTAATTTTAGACAGCAAACTCCTGAAGCAGGAATTTATCTGTAGAAATCTTCTGTGACTTAAAGTGATAGTGTATTCTAAAAAACATTTTATAGTGGCTTCTGCCATGTGCCTAAACAGGAGCACTTCTGACCCAGTGCATGTTTCATCCTCATACTTGAACTCCAAAGAAGCCCAGTCAGTGGCTAAAACTTTTTTCCTTCATCCAGTGCTTAAGACAACACAACAAAATTTCTTGTTGTTCCTTTTGAAATATAAAGATTTTTAAAGCCTACCCTTGGAGAACTTAGCATTTCGAGGACCTGGACGTGATCCAGGGGTCTGAAGTTATTATTGAAGGCAGTATTGTCTTATCTTCTCTTTGTACATAACAGAATGCAGATTGTCAAACCTCAGAGAAGCTACCGTGTCTGCTTATGGGCTGTCAACATTTTTTTCAGTCTTCTTTGTTTTTGTCTTATGCTTCCTTTTTAAATTCAGTTATTAACCTAAAGTATAAGTGTCATTCGTAGCTTGAAACTGTTGACTGTTTTGTTCAGTGCTGTGCCCTCAATGCCTGGAAAAGAGCCTCGCTAGTAATATATATTCAGTAGATAGGCTGAATGAATTAATCCCAACTGTATTTATTCTATCGGACTTGGCAGTTTTTGGTGTTTTATAATGAGGGTTTTGACAGGTAATCCAGGTTGCCACAGTGACTCAAATAGAAAGTATAGTGAACTCAAGGGAAAATGAAAATGCAAAGATTTAAAGTCTCATACTTTATTTCTTCCAATATCATATCAAAGAATGACCTTACAGAAACTAAAGCAAGTTTCCATTTATCCATTTATCCCTAAGTAAAACAGTATGTCTTTCTCATATAAGTAACACCTCTAGTCAGTACAAGTTTTCCTATTTAGGTATTGGAGGATTTTGATACTCAAATATATCTATAAAAATAGCCTGACATCTGCTTGTCTGATGAGACTGACAGTTAACAGTATTACTGTCTTATATAGCATCTTGGAATTTTTTTTAATATTTGGTATTTTCACTTGATTTGTGTGCAACTATAAGACAGATAATTTATGGTGGTGAAAAATTTTACACCATGCTGTATTTTAACAAAGTGTTCGCAGAAGTATTTAAACAGACCATTCACATTCAAACTTGCCTTATGTGAGGATCCTAGCTAACATAATGAACCTGAAGAACAGATTTATGTGCAAATGGTTTTCTGAGGGAGATGAGGGTTTTTTTTTTTTTTCTGAGTTCCATAGTTCCGTTTTAGGTGGTTATCTAATTGATTCAGAGCTCCCGTGGGGTAAAAAGGGTAAGAAACAACAATGCCTTGTCATTTTTGCTTTGCTAAGAGCTCCACTGAATCTGTGATGCAACTCTGTAGTATTTCTTAACTCCAGTTTTCTCCAGCAAAATTCTTGCTACTTAATTGTTTTTCTTCATAAGGTAGTAAGGACTACTAAATATCTGCATTGTATGTGAAGCTTTCTGGGCTAAGAAAACATTTTATTTATAATTTACTATTTTCAGTGTTATGAAAATTCTCTCGTTATAATACCAACTTTCTAGTAGCTTCTGAACTATAGTTAATGAGAGGAGTGTTACCAGGTTTATCGCTAGAAAATCAAGGGCGATTTCAGTGAGTCCACAGTTAGAGGATAATGGAACAAGAATATTAAGCTAAACCAAGAATTCTCAAAATCCAAAGTTTACTATGATTGGGTCCTTGTGCACTGGGAAGACCCACCCAACTCTGCTCACTACAGTGAAAGCTAATACAGCAAAACAATATATAGAAAAGAGACTTTCATGTATTTTGGTTTGGTGTTCTGTTTTAAGAAAAAATAGTTTTAAAGAAAAATCATGGTTTGTTTGAAGCAATGATAAGAGAGAAGAGATAGTTCAGAAGTGCGATGAGAGTGAATACCTTGTAGTATACAGAAACAAAGGCTTTCTTAATCCTACATTTGCTAGTCAGCAGTACATGGGTTTGACTCCTCTTCAGAGTTTGTCTAGCCTAACATGATCTGTGGATCAGATTATAAACTCCTAGAGGCCAAGACCAGACTTAATCATTTACCTCAACTTGTTGCCTTTAGTATTCAAGAGCAGCCAGACACAGCTGTGTGACCCGGAGGTATTTGATATAGTAGTAATTCTCCAGGTTCTCTAGCAGTCTTGTCAAATTAAAATGTTTCTGTTGTTTCATTTCCACTCTTCTCCGCTATTCTTTTCTCCCTTTCTCCTTCTCCCTTTTACTGTCTATCTCTGTTTCTCTGTCTCTGTCTCTGTCTCTGTCTGTCTGTCTGTCTGTCTGTCTGTCTGTCTGTCTGTCTCTGTCTCTGTGTCTGTCTCTCACTGACTGTCTCTCTGTCGCTCTCACACTTGCCCTCGCCCTGTCCCTCTTCCTCTCCGTTTCTCCTCCCTTCCCTTGCCCTCTTCCTCTCTTCCCCTTTCCCTTCCCCTCTATTTGTCTCGCTTCAGCCCTCTCCATTTCCCATTATCCACCCTTCCATCCTTCATTTTTTATTTTGCTAGCAGACTTAATTCAAAGTGTAATTATTCAAAATTAGCACAATTTTCCCCCCTTAGGTTCTGTCTCTCTTCCAAATTAGGCTGTTTCTTCCCTGGAGGTCTCTATAAGGAGCCCACAACAGAGATCTAGGGCAGAAAGAGAAGAGTAATAGTGAAGAAAGTGTGGGACCAAGCCCTTAAGTACCAGGTGGAGATGCCTTTCCAGTTGTGCATACCTGTATTGTTGACCTCGTTCGTTTTTGGTCTTTTTTTATTTTATTGTATTTTTTTTGGTTGAATTGTTTTTTAGGAGAGGTTTATTTTTTGTTTTTGTTGCTGAGGATTGAATCCAGGACTTCCAGCTTGCAAGGAAAGCATTCTAGTACTGAGCCAAATTCCCAACCCCAGTGCCTGTGCAAAGCAAGTACAAGGCCTAGTCCCCTCCTCTTTCTCTTTTCACAGTCCCCTTTTACTTCCTCCCATACAAAGTCGAACAGATGCAGACAGACACTCCAAGATACTTTGTCTCTCAGCAGGTAGTATTTTCTCTCCCAGCTTTCCTGTTTAATAGTCCATTTCCATTCTACTCCCCAAAGACCACAGCCTTGGACCTGTGAACTTTAGAGAAGCTGGAGCTAAAATAAACTTTTAACAATTCAGAATCTGCCAGTAGTAGCTTCTAATAATAATAAAAATTTAAAAATCAGGCATGATGGCCGAGCTCGTAGTCCCAGCTACTCAGGAAGCTGAGGCAGGAGGACTGCTTGAGCTCTGGAGTTGGAAGCCAGCCTGGGCAGTGGGACAAAATCTTGTCTTAAAGGGGAAAAAAAATCAAGGAAATCAGGCCAGATAATTTCAGACATTAGATGCCTACTTTCTTTTTTTTCCTTAACACAATTCTGTGGCCATACTAATGAAAAAGCTACTCAGTCTGATTTCATGACTATAAGATCAGATTCGTGGGAAGTGGCAAAAGATGAGTGTATTTTTTACCCATATGATATTTCTAATTGTTATTACCTGTGAAAGGTGTACTAAACATACTAGACTGTGTTTCTTTCGTTCTTGCAATGTTGGTGTTGGTTGCTGATGAAGTTTTTCTACTATTTTGTTTTTCCTCATGATGATCTGCCCAGAGGAGACTCCCTACTCTTAGTATTAGGCACATTTGCACACTTAGGTATGTCAGCCACTGTCTTTTAGGTTCTTGAAGTATCACTATAAAATAAATGTCACTAAGTGATTAAATAACTTATTCAAGGAAACATTCCATGTGTATCGTAATTTGTCTCTGTTGCACAGTTCAGTTCACTGATTCAAGATAACAGAATTGGTATCCAGGAAAAATTGCCCCAAGTGTCTGTCCTGACCCCACACAGATGATGATAGGCTTTACTTTCACTAGGAATTGGGGATCTTCAGGTTGCCCCCTCTAACCAGAGTGTCTTCTTAGCCGGTAGCTGCTGTGGTTCTAGCACTTTTGTGGCATGTCAATACACCTCATCATGCATGACCATGATTCATATCACCCATTCACCCGTACTAAAAGATGAAGTGTGAGAACTGACATCCTTAAGTGATAGAGCAAGCTGAGTTCTTTGTTGGCAAAAGGTGGTGCAAAATGATCGAAGTCTTCTCTATCTAATCTCTGTGAGTAATCTAATGTGAGATTTAAAAAGTATGTTGTATAATTCTCATTCCATTTAAAAACAAATAACTTTCATTAACATTAAAAAAGCATTAGGATTCTGAAAAACAGGAAAAAAGGATGAGTAAACTGAGGAAAGGCACTAGTTGAGTATAATATATATTCTGCAGTATACATAATGCCAAGTTTTTCTGCTTGTTTTTTGAGACAGTTTTGCCATGTGGTTCAGGCTGGCTTTAAACTCCCTATATAGTTCAAGCTGAATGCAAACTCATTGTGATCCTCTGCCTTGGCCTCCCAAGTACTGTGATTATTATATGCATGTACCACCATATCGGCAAGAATTTTATTATTTAAAAAGAGAAGAATATTTGAGGGGAAAAGATTATTCTCTAAAATAAATTTAACTTACTACCTTAAATATCAATATAATATTTAAAATATAAAAAATAATGGTTTTGGCTTAAGTATATTAAATATATCTTACCTGCTTCATATTCTATATTTATATATTCTTATATATTTTATGTAATATTTCTATTATTTATATATCTTTAAGTGGTAGATTTTTAGTGATCAGAAAACTTGCTATAGGTACAAAGAAGTATTCCTGCATAAGTACTGCACGCTAACCGATTGCACCACTGGAGCATCAGAGAAGTACTCCTAAACACCAGTATGTGGCTGACGTGGTACCTGTCTGAATAAGATGACCCTTTGTGGTGCTGTTCTTGCATAAATATCATAAACCAGCTAGCACATTTTTAGGATCCCTTGAAGTATAACTCTTAATGAAGGTACTAAAAGTCCAAAGGAATTTTAGATTATTCCCACCTTTCAGGATATAAGAATTTGATAGAAAATAAGATATGTTTGCAAATTACCTTTCAATTAAAAGTAGCACCAGTTTTCTCTACTTTGTATCACTTCTACACCCTCTTATTGAATTCTTCATAAATAGTCTTTCAACAAGTATTTAATGAGTATCTGTCTGTGTGTTGTCCTTGGTAGCTCAAAGATGAATTAGGCCTGGGTATTGCTTCTAGAAGACTTAACAGGGGACATTAAATTTACAAAATTACTTGTGGTACAGATGGGAAAGTGAATAGAACTGTGGAAAAAGAACAGATAAAGTACTCTCTAAGAAGACTTGGAGAAAAGATAAATGATTTCAACCTGAAGAAAATAGAAGAGGTATCAGCTTTCATAGAACTTAAAACATAAATGGGATTTAGATATAGAAAAACGGAGGAACATGTCTTTCCGTATAGAAGCAACTGCATACCTGAGAGGAAAGATGTGTTGCATATTGTGAATACAAGAAACTAGAATATAATAAAACAATGAACATACAAAAAGGATGCATAGAGACAAATTTGCAAAGAATATTTTGTGTTATCTGTGACCAAAGGTAATGTTCACCTTTAGAATTCATTTTATGCTTGATAAGCACTAAAAAAAAATTTGAAGTTTTCCGGCATTGAAACATGTTCAAAGCTGTGTTGCAGAAACATTAAATCTAGTACTTTGTGAAGTATAATTGTTCCAAAGCCATTATAACCAAGAGTTTTCCTAAAGTATTGATGACTCTTTGCTGAAACAAAGGGTGTGCTTGCTGTTCTGAGTATGCTTGTGCGGATCCATATGCCTGTATTAGATTCTTAAATGTCTCCCTTTCCTGAAGTCTGGACCTTGTCTTCTGTTTCCTCAGGTCTGTTTTGAACTTTAATTATAAAAATTATCAAGGAATTTAAAAATAATTTCCTCTCTATTTTCAGTGTTGGTAATAGTTATCTTAGGCAAATATTTTGATCTTAAAAATACTCCAAGTCATATAACTGATAATGTTTTCCTCTAAGTGATCAGTAAGATTATTTAGAACCAGATTTGTATCTAACTTTAAAAATGTACAGAACAATACAGCTGGCATTTTTGTCCAATACCAACAAGCATGGCTTTATCTTTCCTACATTATTTTTCTTTTATTCTATCTTCCTTGCTGTGTTTGGCTTTATTTTATTTTGTTAAGGATGTTTACACTTATTCTACTTTAAGAAGTTCATATGAATAAATATATGCTGGTTTTTGTCCTGTTAGCCCAAATCTTGACTTCAGCTGAACCCTCGTATTTTTCTTCTTCTCATCCTCTACTGTCTACCCGCCCTCCCTTACATTCGGCACTTTTCTGTCCTATTGAATTGTGCCCTCAACCTAGTACTCATCATCTGAGCATGTTTCATTGGTATGGTCAGAGCAAAAGAGGTTCCAAGAGATGTAGTATTTTGCTGTATTATCTGGAGCGTACTACAGGGAGAGCATGGTTACATGCTCCAGGAGGAGTGAACTTAGGGAAAGCCGTAGCAGCACAGTTTTGAACCCTTAAATAGAAAACTTTTCACTGGTTAGATTTTGATTTGTTTTAAAAAATAAAAATCTTAACTTCAACATATGGAAATGGATCCTAAAATCACTTAATTTTCAATAACAATTTTAATGTCCATATGCTCTACTTTTCTATTTATACATGCCTTCTCGTGTTACTGATTTAGCATATCCCTGGAACAGAATCTATGTAAATGTGGAGGATGGATGACTAAGCACATGAAAAGCTGAATGACTGAGTGGATTTCATTGAATCCTTGGAATTGCACTAAGAGGACTTGATAAGACTATATTGCCCTCATTACAAATGTTAAAACTGAGACTCACTATCCAGATGCCTGAGAAAGCTAGGATTAAATTTGGTATTCTGAATTCTGATATACTTTTTCCTACACATACTATAACATGTAATATACAACTTCTGAACATGTGCACAATATACCATTTGTTGGCAGCACCATGTTTAAAAATGTCATTGGATCCATGCCTACACTTCTTTTTAGGCATAGTCTTGTTAATACCTCCTTTGAAATGATTTGCTCTGGCTGGGGATTTAACTCTGTGGCACAGGGCCTGCCTGGCAAGCATGAGGTCCTGAGTTCAATTCCTAATACCAAAAATAAATAATTAAAATGATGTGATTCTCATTACTGTTTCCCTTCCATTCAAAGCCAAGCCCCCAAACTATAGTTTGCTGTAGCGCCTTCTTGAAATGTACCTCAAGCAATCTTAGAGGCTCTAATCATATGCACCAATGCTGGGAAAGACAATACTAATTAATTATGTGATACTTGAATAATAAATCCTTCATGAATTTTAAACTGTTAGTTTCCTTTTATTTTCCTAGCACAGTTACTCTGTGTACTATTTTGATCCTGTGATTCCTTCAAAGGCTTATTTCAACTTCTGATAATTACACATTTTATGATGAACACAAAACAAAAGCCAAAGATTTCCACAGTTTCTGTCATGGGGAGCTTCAAGAATACAGGCTATTCAAGGATGCAGTTTTATTTTCATATATTTATGTATTAACCTATGCCCTGCATTTTAAGAGGGAGAAATTATTATTAAATTATATGATATGGATTATTAGAGACTATTGGAAACCTCCAATAATTACTGATGTTATGTGCTATAGAAGTTATTCTTGCTATTGTAGCCTGAAAGAAGCTTGAATAATATATATTCAAAGTAGTACATATCATGAATTCATTTCATGGAATCAGAATTACAATATTAGACTGTGTTATTTGGTTTAATAATCACTGCTGGAGTTCGCATTGTAGATGAAGGATAGTCCCTGTTTCTGGTTCTCTTTTAATACAAGCATTTATATTAATAGGATGATTTAATGCATTGCCTTAAAATTATATTGCATTCTGAACTGCAGTTAGTTAAAAACTTGACGTGTCTGGAAGAGTAATAAGTTTAGCATTAAGTGAAAGCATCATCTACCTGTTTGCTAAAATGCAGCATTTGTCAATTCTAGTACATCCAAAACTAAGTAATGAGATTGAAAAGTAGGTCTCATATGCTACATTAATTTGTGATTTTTAATTTATGATTCATTAGCTTTAGGGAATTTTTCTTAGCTATAACAGCACTGTACTTACATTTTGAAGTTACTAGATCCTTTATGACTCTGACTTAGAACAAAATATTTGTACCAGTGACATAGTGGCATGCGTCTCTCTGGTCACCTATGACTTACTCCAAAAAGTAGTTATACTGCATACTGTGAAATTGGAAAATCTGTTCTATGTGTGTTCTAATGGATGTAACGGTCATTAAGTATATGAGTCTTCTGACGTTGTAATCAGATGTGATTCAGTCTGTTAAGTATCCATGAAACAACATCTGCTTCACAGAGTGACCTTCTGCTAAAGAATACTTAGCATCTATTAGTAGATCATAGTGCAGATCTGCCTTATTTGAAATGCACTAAACTAGAGTAGTCTACTGCTGTTTAGCAACTAGCTTGTAATAATTTATTGCAGTTAAATAAAGCTTAAAAAAACTCCATTAAATAATTATAGAGATTATATGCATTTCAAAAACCTTTGTGTTCTACTAAAATTACCCATTTAATTTCAGGGTTGGTTTGTTAAAAAAAGCTAAAATCTAAAGAAACATTAGGGGAGCTGTCAGATGCTGTTTTCTGTAGGTGTTAATAAAACCAGATTGAAAAAAAATCTGAAACAAATTAAAACCAAGAGCAATTTTGCCATCTGTTGTATATTAATTAGAACTTTGTGTATCAAGGGTAAACTTGCTCTTAGAGAATGTCACTGAACACCCGCTTAATAGAATAATATGCAAATTTATTAGATTATGGATTTATATGAAATTTTTCATTGTAATTCATTTACAGTGACTCTCCAAGAAATTAATAGCGTATATAGATATGTATTTACATATATATATATAAAATAAACTTTCTTTTTTTTTTTTTCAGAGCAACCTGCAAATAACCAAGGCCAATCTACCCTGCAGCCTTTGCCACCTTCCCATAAACAGCACTCTGCACAGCACCATCCATCCATCACTTCTCTCAATAGAAATTCCCTGACCAATAGAAGGAACCAGAGTCCGGCCCCGCCGGCTGCTTTGCCCGCCGAGCTGCAAACCACACCCGAGTCCGTCCAGCTGCAGGACAGCTGGGTCCTTGGCAGTAATGTACCACTGGAGAGCAGGTAACTCCTATGCACGAAGCTTTCATGCCATTTGGACGTTAGAACCACACAGTTTACCTGCATAAATACTGCATGTTCTGTAATAGATTTTTAGCATCTAAAAATTGGAAATAAACTACTCCAATCCTTTTCTCATTAAGGGAAATTCACCGTACTTACATCTTGTATGTTTTGTCTTTTTTTTTTTAAGATCAACTGCAAATTATTCATAATTGTTTAGCTGCTACATCAGTGAACTTTCCCATTCTTTGCATATATTTTATTTGGTACAACAAAACAAGAATAAATGACCTCAATGAAACTTGTACTTACTGCTAGTTTTTGTTATATACAAATTGTTAGGGAGGTGAAGAAAAGAAAGGGGTTATAAATGTGGTTCTCATTCTCACACATGTTGAGTTGGTAAACATGTTTAGCAGCTATTTGACCCTCAAGTCCCATACTTTTTTTTTTTTTTTTTTTTTTTTTTTTTTTTTGCAGAACCAGGGATTGAACTCAGGCCCTGCGCTTGCCGTCTCCACTGAGCCATCTCCCCAGCACCCCCCATACATTCTCAGATTATATTTTGTTCATAATGGCACAGAATCATACTGGACTCCTGAGCATAATACTTTCTTTTTTTTTTTTTCTCTCTCTCTCTCTCTTTTTTTTCATGTTTTTGGTACAGGGTCTCACTATACAGCTCAAACTTGTAGTGAACCTCCTGTTTCTAGCCTCCCCAGTGCTGGGAATACAGGCGTGCACCACCACGCCAGGTGTCAGCAACCTGTGCAGTGTGCCCAGGGACAGGCTGGCACGGTATGTGGCGCTCGTGATTGAATCCTGGTCCCTGCGCTTGCCTAAGCAGTCACTTAGTCTGTTGAGCTGTCTCACTGGCTCCTAACCATAATATTTATCATAAGTCCAATGACCATTGGCTAAGATTATTTTTAGTTTCCTGTAATATTCAGGAGATTATATTTATTCTAATTTTTAAATTATTCTTGCTTCCTAAGATGTTCTGTCTCTTTTTTTGGTGCTGGGGATCAAGTTTGGGATATTATGCTTGCTCCGCAGGTGCTTACGCCATTGAGCTATTCCTGGCCCAAGGCATTCTATCTTAAATAGACTATTAGAAAATTTTTCCTTACGTTGAACTGAAACCTCTCCCTTTGAAATTCCACGTTCCTCTTATTCTCATAGAGCTAGTGTTGTGGAACTCTACAAGTAGTGGCACCCCTTTTCTATGTGATGGCCATGGGCTCTTCTCATTCCTCCAGAGGCTTCACCAGCAAAATGGACTTGCTCTGAACACATTTGTTTTCAGGGAGATTTGAAGTTAGGATTTCCAGCACAGGGTGGCTCATCCATGGCTAGCAGCTCATACACTGCAGTGAAAAACTGTCTTGAACTAGTCTGCTTCATTATTAAAACATCTTCTGATATGTAACATTTGACCTTTCGTTGGACAGAACCTTAGCAGTGCATATTTCCTTTTTATTATGTATTGTACAGCAAAGATTGTTGCCTTAGCTTATTATTCTCTTAGAAGTTTATAGCAAGGTTTCCCTAGCATTCCTGTTACTATTTCATCATTTCCTTAAGTTTCTGTTAGGCTCAGAGAAAAAGAATTATGACCCAAACTAGAGAACTCCACTCCATGAGAATGGCCCTCAAAATATCTTCCATGGAAGAGCTTCTAGCTGACTTCTGCATTTAAATTAGCTGCTGAATAAAGAGACTGTCTCACAATGAATAAATTGCTATTTATTTTTGCCATCAGCTGTGTTATCTACACCAGTTCTACCCTGAGGATGAACTAGCAGCAGGTCCTCTCAATTGTAAATAATAAAAGCCTTTCTGTCTTTTCTCTTACTAAACCTAAGAACAAGGTTCCTGCGAATACTTAACCAGTTTTTTATAGTGTCACCCAGGAATAGTTGAATTTTATTACTTATTTTGTATTAAGCATTTTGGGGGGAGAAAATAAAGTCAGAAAATAGCAAAGTTGTCTTCATAAAAGACAAAGAGTCATATGTATTGATTTCACCACCTCAGAGTTATTATCACAGAGCTAAATTTACCCAGTGTAATTAATTAGCACACACTGAACAACTAATCAACACTGATTCACTATTGTCACTTGGAAAATTTTTATTAGGAAAGAAGTAATTTTCCAGTTGAGTCATCAAATTGAATATGCATAATTGTATCAGAGTTGACATTAATTGTTTTGACAAATATTTATGAAATATGTCAAGTTAAATCATCAGCAACATGCTTAATTTTAGTTAAGTTGTATAGCAAAAAAAAGGTGTTAGTCAGATAGCTAGTATTCCTTAAAGCCATGTGAAGAGATTTGGAATAATTTAAGAAAGATAACAATTTTTCTTGTTATTCCTTATATCATACTACCAGATTTTGGTTGGAGGACATTCAGAAAAGAAAGTAGTTAGTTAGAAGATAATCCATTGTAGTCATATGTAAAATTGTAGTTGATTTGTCCATACTCAGACCCTGTAAGAAATCATTCCCAGGGTGACTACTTACTGAAATTTTCTTCCATTTTTAAGCAATACCATTAAAAATCATTAATATATTATATTATATACTTTATGGATTGACATAGGAAGAAATTAACCAATGATATAACCTCACTAATGAATAGAAAGAAAAATGAACCTAAATATGTATATAATTTTTCAAAGTGTTAGAAAATTTTAGTTTATCGCTTGGATTGGTTATTTTTTTTGTTATCCAATTTTCACATCTTACTGATAAATCAAAAGAAATGATATCTCACCTCACCAGTAGACAGTGAGTCAACCTAAGCAGCCAAGTGAAAATCTCACACTGTACCGACACAGTACTACTGTGGTTTCCTTAATAGTCTCACTTGGTTGGAGCTCTTGAGGTGAAAAGCCGGTCCTATTTATCATTGATTTTTCTTTTTTTAGTTAAGATTCCCCATTGAGAATGATTCTCAGGCTCAGTTTCTGTTATATTGACAACTTTATCCAGGGTTAGGCTGTCCTTTAGCCATTTTTAAATGTAGTATATAAATTCACCTTTGAGAATTATTTTAGTTTATTCATAAACTCATTTGATTATCTCTCTATTAAAACTGTCATTTAAAGGTTAAAATCTGTAAAGCACGGACTTATTTATGTGTGTATAGTTTAGATTTTCTTTGTTCCCCCCTTTTTTCCCTTGAGTACATATTGATAATAGTTGGTCACAAAAATGTCCTACAGTAATACTTAAAATCTGAGTAATTTTTAAATTATCTACAAATTGGTAAATAATCTGCAGATTCCTATAATTTTGTAGATTACTTACAAATTGGTAAAAGACATAAAAATGTTCTACCTTGTCCTCCCCTATTTCATATACTTCAGTGTACCCATCATTTTTTAATAATTTTATTTATTTATTTATTTATTTATTTATTTTGTACAAGGCCACACTGTGTAGCTCAGACTTATAGTGATCCTCCTCTCTCAGTCTCCCCAGGAGTGGGATTACAGGCATGTGCCACCATGCCTTTCGGTGGCCAGCATAGGGACAGGGAATGCACTACTGGGGGTCCAACCCCGGAGCTTGTGGTTGTCAGGCAGTCACTTACACTGCTGACCTATCTCCCCAGCCCTATTTTTTTTTAATGTATTTAGTACAGGCTCTATAGAGTCTTACTACATAGATTGGATTTGTAGTGATTCTCCTATTTTAAGCCTCCCAAATTTTGGGATTACAGGCGTGTGCCACTATGCCCATTCTCAGTCGCTATCTCAGCACCTCGGGGTTGGGGCCAGCACAGCATGCTGGGAATCAAACCCCTCGCTGTTGCACTCTGCCTAAGCAGGCACTTTAGTCCTCTGAGCTATTTGGGCCGCCCTTCACTTTTATTTATCAGAAAAGCTTGTTTTCCCCTTGCCAAGCAGTTATTTCAGTCCATAAAATATATATTTCCTTGTCTAATGAATTTAACATTTACTATTCTTTAAGGCAATATTGTATACTATGAATTTTTACTCAGGAAATGAAGGAGTTCTGGTCTATAATCTCCTAGGAGTTTGAGATCTGCTAGTGTCAAATCAAGAACCAGATAAAGAAATCCTTTTGTACAATAATCAATGCCTTATATATACTGCCAAATATTTGCTTACAATTTTTCTTAAAATTCCTTTTCCTTGAGGTCACTATTTCTTATACATTGGATAATTCACTTTTAGGCCTTTTGGTGGCCTATAGCCTATCCTTTGTTTATTTTATAATTAGCTGATTTGATGTTAATAGCTGCTACATGAATATAGAGCAGTGAAGGAAAAGCTTAGAACTGACCCAGCATAGCACCAGCATTCGAAAGTGAAGTACAGTAACTCTCGTGGAGAAGCCTTAACCTTCAGCAGTTGTAAAATTAATTTCCTTCACAGTCTTCATTTATATATGTGAGTGAAGTAGCTTAATAGTTACTTATTAGATGTTAATAAAGTGGCTCATTTGTAGCCATTCAATAAAAGATTTATTAAAGTCTTGTTTATTATGAAGTCTACTTTGGCATTGATAGTTCATTAATTATGTTCTCATAGCTTTTTACCTTGCAGTTCAGCAATACTTTGCTAATTACTAATGTATGAAATTGCATATTAAATTACTTTGTTAGTGCATTTTTAATTTCAACTATATAATGTCCTATGCTACTTTAATGTGAGATCAATTGCTACATCTTTTTTTTAAAAAAAAGAACTAGATAAACAGAAGTCTGCTTACTAAGATGTTATCCTGTACTCAGTCTTTTATCTTCACTTTAAAGTGGTTCTGGAGAGAGGCTAAACTGTCATGCAAGTACCAGGTTGGAGTCAGCCTTGCCTATAAAAAACATGGGCAGCATCCTGCACATTGCAGTCTCTGGCACCAAGCGAGAACTTTTCCAGTTGCAAAACTGTACCTCAGCCTACTTTCTTATAAGCAACTACCACTAGTGAGATAAAAAGTAGGAAGATCGGGGCTGGTGAGATGGCTCAGTGGTCTAAAGCACCTATTTAAAACAAGCTTAGCAAAGCACAGAGACCACGGTTCAATCCCTCAGCACCACATGCCAGCCAGCCCCGCCCCCTGGTGGGCTGAGCTGGCCACACACACACACACACACACACACACGCATAAATAAAAAAAAATAAAAATAAAAAAACAAAGAAGAAATAAAGAAAATCTATAAAAATTTAAAAAAAAAAAAGTAGGAAGATCTACTGTAATTAGAGCTATAGCTTAAACTGGTATGGTGGCACATGCCTATAAGACCAGATGCTCAAGAGACTAAAGCTGGAGGGTGGCAAGCTCAAGGACAGGTGGGACGACTTAATGAGAATTTGCCTCAAAAGAAAAAAATAGAACAAATGATGAGTCTGGAGGTGTCAGTAAATGGCAGAGCATTCCTGGGTTCAGCCCTTACTACTGTAAAATAGAATAAAAAAAGGAAGAGAGAGGAAAAAGTGGGGAGGGTTCACATAAAATATGCTTGGGAAAATGCTATTAACTTAAATTGACTGACTGATGCCATATCCTTTTTGTTGAAGATAGCTTGGGGATGAACAAGGGTACTTGTAAAGAAAGAGAATATAGATACAAAAATGAAGCTGAGGTTATTGAACAATTTCAGAATTGGACCTGCACCTATGCGGAGAAATTCCTAATCTTTCAGAATTTCACTTTTTTTGTTTGTTTGTTTTAAAAATAGGGAATGGGGTATAACCTGTAGCTCTACCATTCTGGGAAGATGAGACAAGAAGACTGCAAGTTCAAGCCCTATGCTGAGTAACTAAACATTTAGCAATACCTTGCCCCAAAGTGTAGACTCATGTAAAATTATAAGCTAAAAAATAATAAAAAGCAGTTTGATTCTAGATCTGAAAATGTGACATCTTTAAAAAATGAGATGCTTTTGCTTTTGTATGTGTGTAGCATTGGAGAATGAACACAGAACTTTCCATTTAACTATCTCCTCTGGAGCTACCTTCTTATTTTGAAATGGGGTCTTGTTATATTACTCAGGCTGGGTTTGAACCTGCAGTCTTCCTACCTCATCCTGTCAGAGTGCTGGAAGTGTGTGCCTTCTTTAGTTAGGTTCTTAAAAGGCCTGTAAAGGATATACATGCATTTGTAAAAAATAATAGGAAGAAGAAAGAAAGACAATATACAAGAATTTTTTTTTATGTGGTGTTTATATTTAAGGTGTATTTCAGGTTGTGGCTTAAAAATCTTACTGTGAGAGGATGGTAATTCAAGAAGTCCCTGTAGGCCTAATTCAGAGGGTAAGCTTTGTAGTGACCATGTAATTCACCATCCTAAGCCACAATACTTCTATGGCATAACTGATTATTTCCGGGACAAGTCAATTTTGAGCCCATACTGTCTTATACATAGGTAAATAAGAATAATAGATCAAATGGAAGAAACGGCCTATGCTTGGGTACAGGTTAACATTGGATTTGAGTTTTCCTAGTTTTTGTTGCCGTCTTCTAGCAAGTATTTAACCTTTTGTTGACTCTTTCACAGAGTAAGTTTTTGTTGGCTTACAGAATATGTAGATCCTAAATAATATGTAAAATATTTGTACTTCTCACCATTTTAAGAAGAGGGGAAGACAGCATACCGAATGAAATCTCATTCAAAAAGTTCAAATGTGTTTGTTTAAATAGAAAATACTAGATTTAAAGGTTACTTTGTGTTCACAAAAATGTAAAAGAAAAACAAAATTGCTTCTGATTATTTCATGTGACTCTAATTGCATTATATATTTACGAAGTCATTCTGTTACACTGAAGTGAAGACTGCCTTCTAATAAATGTGAAAAACAAAGATGCAAAGATAGTTACTCAAATAAAGGAAGGCAAAAGCATGGGTTTTTAAATCTGAGATTGTTATTAACCAACTCTAATGCTGTACTTTAACTTGATGTTAGAGCAGGCATCATGCCAATAACTACAATGAGAAATAGTGTAGACACTAATAGTAGCTCTAAGATGGAGATCATTCCCAGGAGTCAATATTGATATGTGCTTTAAATCAGACCTCACAGAGCAGGAATACAATACACAGTTCAGCATTGTGAAAAGAGCAACTGCTTTGGCTTCAAAGCTGGTTCTTAGTGGTAAATCCACTATTTTATTAGCTATCTCTGTATTGACCTACAAATTATTTAAATCTGAGATCAATTTTCAGCACAGTGATACATACTTGACATGGTGTTATGCGTATTAAATAAAATAACGTAAGTAAAGCACTTGGAACATGACAAGTTCCATAAAAAATTTTTTAAAAATAATGGTCAAATAATAATAGCAAAACTTTGGAAAATAAATGTACCTTGAGACCATAATTTTAAGTGAAATAAATCAGACACACAAGCTTAAATGTACAATTTCTCTTAAATAAAGTGTAAACTAAAAGTGATAATAGGAAGTAAAGATAGATTTTTTTGGAAATGAGAAGGGGAGCAAGAGATGGATTGGGGATGAAAAGTAAAATTAAAATATATACATGTACCAACTCCACACAAAGTATATAAATATTATCTCAGATATTTACTAATACAATTTTTAAAAGAAAAAGTTAAAAGAATCACATAGGAAAATGAATTTCTAAGAATCCTATAAAAGAAAAGAAACCTCATAATTATATAGAATAAAGGCATCTAATTGGTTAACAATTAAAAAGATATTATTTCTCATAAAGTTTATGCACAACTTTTCTGTATATATTAGAGCAAACATAAAATTTACCCATGATTAACTTCACCAAAAGAAAATGTTTTGATTTTCTCAACTCTTTCTCATTTAACAGGAATTAGATAAATTTTTGCAAGTGGGACCCCCCAAGTCTGTTAATTTTGTCTTTAGAAGAAAAGAAAACCTTCAAATAATGATAAACAACAACTAATTATATACTTGAGACATTTAATTACTGAAATAGTAATGTTGGGAGTGAATCAGAAAAGTCTTGATGGATGCATTGTCTCTGCATCAGTCAGAAGTTAGACAGTACATTTATTCAACATATTGAAAACCTTGGGTGTATTTTGTGACTGATTGAAGGTACCGTACAGTAGAGTGGGAATACTATTGTATTTATCTGCAGTGAAACAGTTTCTTTTTAATTTATTTATTTTTTATTTTTTTAGTATTTTTTCGTCTCCTTTTAATAGAAGCTAAGACATCAAGAAAATGTACATTATTCATTCACTATAGATCTTGAAATAATTTTCTTACTTTTTTATGTATTTAGTACAGGGTCTCATTACGTAGATCAGACGCATAGTGATCCTCCTGTTTTCAGCCTCCCTAGCATTGGATTATAGGCATGTGCCACCATGTCCAGTCTCAATTGAAATTTCAGCACACCCCGGGGGTGGAGCTGGCATGGCACACAGGGGAACATATGTATAGTCGCTGCACTCTGCCTAAGCAGGTTCTCTAGTCTGTTGAATATCTGGCCAGTCCTCGGTCTTAAATTACTTTCAAAAGCATAATTTCATTACTATATATTATGATAATGTTTGGATCCGTATAAACAACCAGTAATCTATATAAAATATTATATATAACAACCTTAATTACTGTAGGTAGTATCTAGGAAAATGAGTTCTTAATCATTTCTGACACATTTCTAGTCATTTCTCTGTAAACATAACCAAAGTGAAAGGTCACAGGTGCCTTTTTGTGCTCATAGTTAATGGCTGTGATTTAATAATTATCATCCTCTGAATATGCCCTATCCATTTTTAGAAACGCCTCTCTTTTACTCAGCAACTGTTTTGTAAGGCTTTTTTTTTTTTTTTAAATGATGCTGAGGATTGATCTCTCGGTCCTTGCACTTCACAAAGCAAGTACTTTACTGTTAAACTACACCCCTAGACCCCTTTCTTTTCTTTTTTTAATTTTGAGGTCTTGTTAAATTTCCCAGCCAACTCCAAACCTGCAATCCCTAGGCTTCAGCCTCCCAAGTACATTACATTACCAACAGGCACCACTGTGCCTAGTTTGTGAGGGTTTCTTAAAAAAGATCATTTAACTTTGACTAGTATACTCGTCAGCTGCCTATGTGCATAGTCCTTTTAATTGATGTCTGTGTCTGAACGTATGTATATATGCTTTATCTTTACTTAATATTGTAATAACTTTGTAGTTTTTATCTCTTCATAAAATTAATTTTGTTCAATTTAAAGTTGTGTGTTTTTCTCTAGAATTTAATCTTCTGGTTTCATAATCAGTTACATATGCATTGTTGAAGATACAGTCATTACTTATCTTTTCCTGATTTCTTCATTTCTCCTTGATATATTTTTGCCAGGTTCATTTCTTTCTCTTTTAATTTCAACCTTGAGTTAAAGCCTGTTTTCTTTCGCACCATTCTGAGAACGCTTTCTTCTTAGCCCATGAGATTAAATTCGTGGGCATGCAATTAACCAACTAAGCTTAATAAATTCTGTTTGATAACCCGTCTGGTTCCGCTGTGACACTCTTTATGATTTTGTAGCATCTCACCTCATATTCAGAACTATTTTAAAATGCTGCTGCTAGTCATCTTGTTCCAATTACATCCTACACTAACACAGCATTGCTGCTTTCTAGTCATGCTGTCCAATCAAAAACACTGGTTTTGAGACAGATAGGGATTAAAATCTGAACATCTGACTACCTATATAACATAGTCTGGGTTCTCATACATTTTTATCTTGTTTTTTTTTTTAATAAAACGGGACTGATAATGCTTCGCAGAGATGTTATAAGGATTCATTGAACTGCCTTACATAATGTACCAAGCACTTCAGTTTCTTTGCTTTGTCTTATTCCTTGTGGTATATGTTTTTTAAAAAATATTTGATTTAGTATTTACAAAGGTAAAGACAACTACCAAGGCAAGAAAAAAATGATAGAGGTAATGACAACTGTGAAGAAATGATTTTTTGATAAATTTTTGTGTACATTAGATAGCTTTTTCAGCTTTGAGGGGCTTTTAATGCTAAGAATTATTACTAAGCTCAATTAGGTGATTTAGAAGAAATAAACTATAAAGTGATTTTTTTGAGATAGGACTTGTTTCAGAAAAAGGCAAAAATGATAATATAGTGAGGAAATTATCTGAGAGGGTATATTTGTGTGTAGATCACGTTCAGTCCACTTCTCTGAGCCCCTTCTCCATCTCCAAAAATTCAGTTTCTGTTGTCTGTCAGATGGATAGACAGATAGGTGGACAGACAGACATTAAAAGGAGTTCATGTAAGAGAAACTGCGCAGGATTTACCCTTCTGTATCAGACATATTGCTCTTGATATTATATTCACAAAATCAATCCATTTTCTCACAAAGGACTCAAATTGATCCTTCATTGTGACTGACTAGTACTCCATTATGTGTGCATGTCACATTTTTTCCTCTATATTCATCTTTCACGGACACTTTGCTCTTTCCCTACCTTAGCTATTATGAATTCACTTTTCTAAACCTAGATATGTATGTATCACTGTCTATGATTTTTAAAAACTATTTTTTGGGGAGAAACAAGAGAAGTATAGCTAGTCAAATGGAATTTCTAGTCTTAGTATTTTAAGGATCTCTGGGCTTTGTTTTCCTTGTCAGCATTTTTGTTTTTGTGTTCTTCATGATAGCCATTTTGACTGGAATAGCCAAATAGTCAGTTGTTTTGCTTTTCCTTTCCTTACTTAATGGCTAAAGGCACTCAACATTTTTTTCATGTACTTATTGGCTATTTGTACTGCTTCTTCTAAGAGGTGCCTATTTATTTCATTTGCCTATTTTTGGTTGAGTCATTTGCTTTTGGAATATGTATATTTCAGTGTATTCTAATGTTAATACTCTATCAAAAGGGCGGCTGGCAAAAAATCTATAGGTTGTCCTTTTATTCTGTTTTATGTTTGTTTTTTGTTTGTTGTTCAGAGGCTTTTTAATTTGATACCATCCCCTTGCTGATTCTTGGTGGTGTTATCTTTCAGCTGGGTTTCTGTTTAGAAAGTCTTCACACTAGGGCCGGCCAGATAGCTCGGGGAACTAAAGCATCCGCTTAGGCAAAGCGCAGCAACCAGAGTTCGATCCCTGTGTGCTGTGCCGGCCCTGCCCCCAGGGTACACTGAGATGGTGATTGAGACTGGGTGTGGTGGCCCTGCCTGTAATCCCAGCACTTGGGAGGCTGAAAACAGGAGGATCGCTAAGAGTCCAATCTCCGTAGTGAGACCATATACCTCCTATACACGCTGTCCCAAATTCATTGAAAAGAAAAAAAAATCTTTGCCTGTACTTGTGCCTTCAAGAATTTTGTCTCTTTTATTCTCCAGAAAATTGTTTCTGTTTTAACATCTGGGTCTTTGGTCTAGTTTGATTTCAGGTGTTTTTTGTTGTTGTTGTTTTGTTTTTAATAAAGTACAAAATAGTATTAAAACAGAAAGATTATAAATGATACAGAATTTCATTAAACAAAATAATACGAATTTTACAGTATTTTTATAATACATAGTGTTGTCTTCAAATTAGTTGTTCATATTACCAGATTTATGCATGCAAAATTAGAAGAGAGAAAATAAAAGAAATTAAGAAGAGAAAAAGGAAAAAGAGTTGGAAAAAGGAGACAAAACAAATCAAGCTTAGCTACTCTTCTCCATATATTATCAGAAATCCACAGTACAGCAGTCCAAACCATCCTGCTGACATACTTAAATGTGTATCTTCCCCCTACTGCCTCTCCTGTCCTCCTCAATTTACTAACTCATTCCTTTTAAGCAGGTCCATTCTCTTTCCCAGTATCTATTGTTGATTTGAGTTTAGTATAGGATAAGAGATTTGGGTCCAGTTTTATTCTTGTCCATGTGAATAACCAGTATTCTCAGCACTGTTAAAGAAGCTATCATTCTCCAGTGTATATTTTGTATCCTATTTGTCAAAGATGAGATGGTAAAATGCATGTGATGTGATTGTTCCTTTGCTTCATACTTTGTTCCATTTGGTTATATGTCTTTTTGTGCCAGTACTGTGCTGTTTTTTAATATTTTAGCTTCTTAATATAGCTTGAAATCGGGGGGGTGGTTGTTTTTTTGTGGAACCGGGGATTGAACTCAGACCCTTGTGCTTGCCAGGGAAGTGCTTATTCCACTGAGCCATCTCCCCAGCCCAAAATCTGGGATTATAATGCTTCCCATTTTGTTCTTTTTGCTGAGGATTGCTTTGGCCATTCTGAGTCTCTTCTTGTTTCATAATATTTTACGTTTTTCCTAGTTCTGTTAAGAATGTTTTGATATTTGGATGGGAAGTGCCTTAAACCTATGACCACTTTGATGATGCTGACTCTGCCTATCCAGGAGCAGGGGCTGTCTGTCCCTTTTGTATTGTTTCTTCAGTCTCTTTTCTGGAGTAATAGCCTTTGTGAGGGAGATCTTTCACCTCCTTTATTAGATTGATTCCTAGGTATTTATTCATTTTGAAGCTATCATCAATGGGTTTGTTTGCCTGATTTCTTCCTCTGTGGGTTCATTATAGGTATAGGGGAACACTACCAAATTCTGTGTGCTGATTTTATATCCTGCCAATTTTCTGAATTTGTGTATTAGCACTAAGAGTCTTCTGGTAGTGTTTTGAGGTCTTCTTTTTGAGAACTCCCATCATCTACAAATACAGTTTTGCTTCTTACTTTCCTATTTATGTCCCTTTTATTTCTTTGTCCTGCTTGATTGCCTGGCATAAAATTCAAGTACAGTGCTGTATCGAAGAGGAGTGGAGACTGTGGATACCTGTCCCACTCTTGATTTCAGAGCTTTCAGTATCTCCCTATTTAGTATCATGTTGGCTGTGGGATGGTTATAAACTAGCCTTTATTAGTTTTGATGTGTGGTCTTTCTACACCTATTTTTGTCAAGATTTTTTTCCTCATAAATGAATGTTGGATTTTTCACAGACTTAGTCAGATAATCATATTATTTTTATTCTTAATTCTACTTATGTGGTATATTACATTAATTCATTTACATAAATAGTATTATTTTTGTATTTTGGGGGTCAAGCGGACTTCATCATAGTGTATGATCTAATGATTTGTTTCATTCTGTCTGCAAGTATCTTATGAGGATCTTTGCATCTGTATTCATCAAGAATATTGGCTTCTAGTTTTTTGTTTTTCTGTTTTTGATGAGTCCTTGTCCAGTTTTAATATCAGGATAATGCTAGCTGCAGGGAATGAATTGACAGGGTTCCTTTTCTTGCACTTTCATGGAAGCATTTGAAGAGTATGAGTAAGTTTTCTGAAGTCCTGAGGAAATTCAGTGGTGAATTCACTGGGTCTTGGGATTTTCTTATTTTGTAGTTTTTATTACTGTACCAACTTCATTTCTTGTTATTAGTCTATCTGGGGCTTTTTATATCTTCTTGATTTAATTTTGATAAGTTGTGTCCAAGGAATTAATCCATTTCTTCTACATTCCCCAGCTTTTGTTTTTGTTTTTGTTTTTGTTTTTGTTTTAATGTGTTAGGTACAGGGTTTCACGTAGTCATCCTCCTGTTTTCAGCCTCCCCTGCACTGGGCTTACAGATGTGCACCAGACTCGGTCACTGGCCCAGCTTGCCCCAGAGGCGGGACCGGCACAGCATGTAGGACCGGGTATTGAACCCTAGTCCCTGCACTTGCCAAAGCAGGCGTTTAGTCTGCTGAGCTGTCTTGCCAGACCTCATTCTCCAGTTTATTGAAATGTATTTTCAAAATAGTTTGCTATGATCCTCTAGATTTCCTTAGTGTTTCTTGTAAATTTGCAGTTTTTTTAAATCCCTAATTGCATGGATGTGGGTATTTCTTTCCTTTTTTGTAATATTCAAGTAACAATTTGTCATTCTTACTTATTGTTGTAAAGAACCAAGTCTTATGCATTGATCTTTTGTATTATTTTTAATATCAATTTTATTGATTTCCTTTTCATAATTTGTTGCCTTCTACAAGGTTTGGGGTTGGATTGCTTTTGTTTTTCTTGTGATGTATCATTATGATATTGCTCTGTCTTTTCTAATGTGGGCATTTGCAGCTAGAAACTTCTGTCTAAGAACTGCTTTCCTTGTGTCCCACATGTCCTGATACGTTGTGTTGCCATTGTCATTTGATTCTAGGAGTTTTTACATTTTTTCCCCGGATTTCTTCTGTAACTCACTGATTATTTTGTCGCTTTTAATTTCTAGTCTTATCTGATAGGGTTTAAAAAATACTTGAGTTCCTTTGTATTTACTTAAACATCCTTTCTGCTTTATGGCCTGAAATGTGTTCTGCTTGTGGACCATCCCATAGACTGCTGATAAAAGTGTGTATTCTGCTATTTTTGAATGCAACACCGTATATTTCTGTTAAACCTATTTGTTCAGTAGTATGACTGAACTATGACATTTTTTCATTGATTTCTTTTTTTGTTTGGTTGACCTGTCTCTGAGAGTAGATGAGGTAACAAATTTTCCCACTATGATTGTATTGATATCTATCCATCTGTTTGCGTTACAGTCACATAGTTTTTATTTTAGGAAATTGTTTGTACTAACTCTGTTTCTCTCT